>NC_142953.1:5033138-5055638 GCF_046866305.1 Octopus bimaculoides
TATGTGTGTGTGTGTGGTGTGTGTGTGGTGTGTGTATTTATGTGAGGTTTATTCTTATATTATGTGCCTATCCCATTTGTATATGAGTGCGTGTATATGTGATGATGTTTCTCCATGTGTGATGTTTCTATCTCATTTGTGTAATTGTGTGTGTGTGTATGAAAGAGAGAGAGATTTTCCTACAGCTGTGCAATGTGTGTATAATATATTTGTGTGTATCTCTATAATTGTGCACTCATGCAGCATATATATATATAACTATGCATGTGAAAATAGTTCATAATGTATTTTCCTACACACAAGTCAGCATAGCATATATAGTGTTAACATGTGGCGTAAACATTCAATCATTGTCACTAACTTTCCAAATCCTGCTGCATTTCACATGGAAATTTTGGTCTTCCAAAGTCGTCTTGTGGTATAAATTGACTCACCTATTTTTAGGTTAAAGGAAGAGTTAAATTGGCCATATCTGGCCCATATATCCTACCTGTTTGACATTCAAGCCAGCCAGATCTGGTATCTCACACCTGCCCTATTATGTCATTGTAAAAATAAGCGACCACATCGTCAAAGTCTTGAAGCTATGAGACAATCCATGATTAACTTGAAACAATGTGAATAATTAAGAATTATATTTGACAGAGTAATTTGAATGCTAAAGGGTTAAATAAACGGAATGACATTATTTTGTTTCTAGAAATAAATCTTTCAAAACAAATGATGGCATCTATTTATTTTTGAGATATCTGTATATAGAAGTAGGTTATGCACTTGGTTTCTGGAAACACCCCAAGCATGGCTGTGGTGGTTAATTTACTGTCTCTGCAATACCCGTCAACCGACAACAGAAAAGGTCAGCTATATATATTAAAAAAAAAAAAAACACAGAAGGACAAAAATAGATAGAAATCTTTGAAGAGCTGACATTTTATCTTAACGTGTGGTCGATCAAGTTACACTGATTACAGGTGGATAAAAGTAATACAGATAAAGATAGGGACCGAGATGTGATGAATATAGTGAGTGAGATCTGTGAGGAGTCTAACAAGTTATCTATCTCCTTCAGTATATCTACTCCTTTTCTGAAACTAATATTTATCAACAACCAGGGTTTGCCCCTAGAAAGTTCCCTCCAAAGCACAAGTCCGGGCAAGTTTGTTTTATGGAAGACCAGCAGCAGTCGCCCATGCATACCAGCCTCTCCTTTCCACATCACTGATGTTATCCAAAGGAAAGGCAGACACTGATACAGCTTGGCCCCAGAGACATCGCAACTTATTTCTACAGCTGAGTGAACTGGAACAACGTGAAATAAAGTATCTTGCTCAAGAACACAATGCACAGCCCAGTCTGGGAATCAAACTCACTACTTCATGACTGTGAGCCAGACACTCTTACCACTGAGCTATGACCCTTCACTACACACACACACAGATGCTTATATCAGGAAATGGCTATTCCTGATATTTAAGCCAGAGTATACAGTATTAGAAACCAAATCCATATATTTGAAGTAGGGATCATATAGCTATACAACTACTATGCACTGTCATCCTGTCTCCTATAAAAATCATTTATATTAAAATCTTTGTTATTTGCATCCATTTGTACATCTTAGACAATGCGTTTGCATCTGTGCTGGAAATAGTACAGTCTTATAACCACCATGCTGACTGGCATCAACCAGTAACTTCCATGCATAAACTCCTGACCTATATTTAGACATAAACAAACACTCCATGTACCCTACCCCGTACTCGTGGTTGTATTTCTCTTGCCAACATTTCAGCTGTTGTGACTTACTTAACATGTTTTTTTTACTCTGATATAACTTAGCTTGAAAATCAGGGATTTCTCAAAGTTGAGCTGCTACTTCTCTGCATTGAGAAGTTACAGCTGCAGTAGTGTGAACGTGTGATGAGAAATTTCATAGGAAAGACTCATGAAATAGGCACAAGCCCCCCCCCCCCAGCTTGCCAGCTGTGGTTACACTGTCCAACCCATGCCAGCATGGACAACAGACGTTAAATGATGATGATGATGATGATACAATGGAGCTTTTTCAGTTTCCGTCTACCAAATTCAACGGGCTTCTTTCAATTTCCACTCACAAGGCTTTGAGTAGCCTGAGGTTATAGTAGAAGACACTTGCCCGAGGTGCCACACACTGGGACTGAACCTGGAACCATGTGGTTGGGAAGCAAGCTTCTTATCGCACAACCAAGCCAGGTTTGTTCAGCATGAAACTGCAGAACCCTCATCGGTTTTTCATGAAAGAATCCACAACTAATACAGAATTCCATTTGTTCTTCATTTTTTATCTCTTTTCTAAGCTGGCAGGATGTGATTTTAGGGATATTTGGCTGCTATTTTTAGATGTGGAGTTACGACTTAGTGTCTGCTTAAATATCTTTATTGAATCTCTAATAATTCTTAATGAATTTCATCTCATTCAATCAATAGGATTGAAGGGTATGCGGTGTGGGTTTTAGGGTTTATCATCATTCAATATATTTTGAGGGAAAGTGGATAGAAAGGGGCCACCGTCTTTCAAGGCATTATTTGATAACAAATAATTCTGCCATCAACTTTATCCTATCTTCTATAAAAAGCACATTTTTTTTTCTCTTTAGTTTGTATGCAGGCCCATGGTTGTATGTGTGTATATGCATTTGTGTGTGTGAATGTATGTATGCATTTGTGTGTATGTGTGTGTATGTATGCATTTGTCTGTCTATACATTTATGTATGTGTATACATGTGTGTGTGTGTGTGTGTGTGATGTTTTGTGCATTAACATTTGTGTATATATGTGTTTCAGTATACAATTATGTGTGTGTGTTTATGTATGATTGTGTTTATATCTGTATTTGTGTGTGTATGTGAATTTGTGTATATATATGTATACGTGTGTGTACATGAACATTTGTGTATGTGTGTTTTTGTGTTCATTTCTGTATATTTTATATAAATTTCTGGAGTTTTTTTTGTGACTTTTTAAAAATTTCCAATACTTTTTCTTAATTTTTTTCTTTCCTTTTCATCCCCTCCCCCTGTTTTTCCTGTCATTCATTTTCTCTTACCCCCCTCCCTTCTCTTTGTCTCTCCTCCACCTCTTCCCCCACACTACCTCTCTTTCCCCTCCCTCTCCTTCTGTCTCATTCTACTTCTCCCTCTCTCTCCCTCCATTCTCTTTCATTTGTCCTTCTCTCCTTATTGTTTTCATTCTTTCTTTTTCTCTTTTGTTTATTAATCCCCCCTCTTTCTCTTCTACCTCTCCCCTCCTTCTCTTTCTCTCTCCCTCTCTCTTCCTTTTTCATTTATCCTCCTCCCCTCATTGTTTTCACTCCTTCTCTACTCATTCATTTATCAATCCACCTCTCTCTCTCTCTCTCTCTCTCTCTTTCTTTCATTCCAATTCATTCATCGCCTTCTCTTTCATTCACCCTCTTCTACACTTTTTCTCTCTAACTTCTCTTTCCCCCCCATTTCCCCTCTCTTCTTCTCTTTATCCTTATTCCTTCTTTTTCCTTCTTCCCTCTATCATTCATTCATTCATTCATTCATTTGTTCTTTTTCTCTCCTCTCTTTTCTCATTCATTTCCTCCCCCTCTCCCCACCCCACACATACTTCTTTCCATTCTTGAACTTGAAGTCATTATTCCAGAAATTAATTCAAAATTCCATTCAAAAACCTAGTGTGGGTAGGTGGGTGTTTGGGTGTGTGTGTGTGTGTGTGATGTGGTGAGGGGGTAATGAATCTCCACACAGCACACACACACACACACACACACACACACACACACACACACACAGCTCTCTCCCCCACTCCAGTCCTAGGCCTCCACTCCTACTGAAATACTAATTGTCCAAAAACTGAAGATTCCTATTAAAGCCTTTTTTTAAGGGGATGCTCTTCAACCAATCTTCTCCTCCCCTTCATCATCAACATCATCATCAACTTCTCATTATAATGGTTCCTGACATTGATTCAAGCCCCTGGTTTTGTGGAGGGAAGTGTGGCGGTGGGGGTATTGAATTAAATTCCACTCCTTCCCCCCTCTCATACACTCACACACACACACACACACACAATTCTTCAATAGTGTTTCTTATATTCAATAATGTTACAACAGCATTAATGTTATGCTGGTGATAAATTATTTCTCCTATAAGCACAAGGCTTGGAATTTTGCAGGGAAAGGGGATAGTTGATTACATCAACCCCAAAAGGATAAAAGGCCAAGTGAACCTCAGTGAAATTTGAACTAAGAACGTAAAGATGAATGAAATACTACTTAGCATTTTGTCCAGCATGCTAATTATTCTGCCAACTTGCTGCAAGTTGATTACATCGACCCCAGTGCTCAACTGGTACTTAGTTTATCGACCACAAGGTGCCACACAATGGGACTGAACCCGGATCCATGTGGATAGTATTGTTGGGTTGCCAGTACCGCCTGACTGGCCTTCGTGCGGGTGACACGTAAAAGCACCCACTACACTCTCTGAGTGGTTGGCGTTAAGAAGGGCATCCAGCTGTAGAAGCTCTGCCAAATCAGATTGGAGCCTGGTGTTGCCATCCGGTTTCACCAGTCCTCAGTCAAATCGTCCAACCCATGCTAGCATGGAAAGCGGATGTTAAACGATGATGATGTGGGAGAGGCCAAATCTGGCTGGTTTGAACATAAAACATTAGGAATATTCGGTCCTTACAGGTCCAGTTTAAATGCTAAAAGGTCAAAAGCGGAAGATTGCATCATAGGCCTGGGAGCAGTGTCAGATGGGTTAGCATAACAAGGGTTAAAATGGTGAGAGCATTCACATAGAGTAATTCAAGGTACCCTTACACACAACCCTGGATTACTCTACCATACCAACAGTAAATCCTTCTCCCAGTTCTTTGTTGCCACTCTACAGTCACATAGCTAGCATAGGGGCCATTTAGCAAGGCCAGTTTCGCCATTCTCACCCACGTTCCATAAAATTTACTGCAAGGCAGCGCCTCCCTCTCTACCTCCACCTTCGTTCTGAAGTGGTACTTAAAGAAGTTGACATACAACTTCCTTACTATAGGCCACTTGGGAGAGGAAGGTGGTAATTAAATCATAATAATAATTGTTTCTAATTTAGTTATGAGATCAGTATGTTTTTCTTAGCTTTTTTTTTTTTTTTTTTTTCTTTCATTTACCTTCTACTATAGGTACAAGGCCTGAAATTATGTGGGAGGGACCTGTCAATTAAATCAACACCGGTGATCAATTAGTACTTGTTTTATCAATTCTGAAAGGATGACAAGCTAAGTCCATCTTAGCTGATTTTAAAATAAGAATGTAAAGTGCTGGATGAAATATTGATTTCAAATTTTGACACAAAGCCAGCAATTTCGGGTGGGGTCTGGAGTAAATCGATTACATCACCCCCAGTGCTCAAAAGGTAATTATTCTGTCTAAACCCCCCCCCCCCCAGGATCGAAGGTAAAGTTGATCTTGGCAGATCTGAACTCAAAGTGTAAAGGGCTGGTTGAAATACTACTAAGCGTTTGGTCTGATATATGCTAATGACTCTGCCAGCTTACCACCTTCATGGGGCCAGTAATTTAGAGAGGAGATTAATTGATACTATCAACCCCAGTACATCGACTGGTACTTGATTTCATCAACCCTGAAAGGTCAAAAGGCAAAGTTGACCTTCATGGGATTTGAACTTGGGATGTAAAAAGCTGGGACAAAATCCTGCAAAGCATTTTTCCTAACAAGTCAGCGAAGCCAAATAATAATAATAATAACGGTTTCAAATCCACCAAATCCACTCACAAGGTTTTGGTCAGTTTGGGGGCTGTAGTAGAAAACACTTGCCCAAGGTGCTGCACAGTGGGACTGAACCAGAAACCCATGTGGTTGGGAAGCTAACTTCTTATCCACACAGCCACGCCTGCATCTGTGTGAAAGGATTTTCTTTCTTCGGCTATGTACAGCTAATACAATATAACTATAATTTGTCTGTCATTACTGCTGCTACTACTACTACTACTACTACTACCACCATTCCTTCACAACATTACTACTACAGCTGCTGCTACTACTACTACTACTACTACTACTGGAGGAATGCTCACCATTAAGCACAACCATTAACGCCCACCTCAAGTACAATGCAATTGTCACCCTTGAACCAATGAAGCAGCCTCTATGTGGTAGCTTGACCTTCTAGAAATAACAGTCAAATCTCTCCCCATCCCCTTCTAATTCTGCCATGCCCCTACTGAATTTTGATAAATTACATGTTGAATGATGCAGTCTGGAGTGGGGTGGAGTTGGTGGGGGGGGGGGGTTGTTTTCACATAATAGGAAGGAGGTTGTAGCACGTAATAGGGAGACAGGATGGTCACTATTGGGATGTCTTTTTGGTTGACCTGATTGACCAATGCTGGCCTGGGGTTCAAGGATAACAACCAATCAACTGTCACCATCAGCAATGATACTACAACACAACCATCCCTGCCTTTACCATCGCTACTACCACCACCATCATCACCACCACTACTTCTACAACAAACACCACCACCACCACCACTACTACTACTGCCATCACCACTACTACCATCACCACCACTGCTACTACCGTCACTATCACGACTACCACCACCACTACAACCACATCCACTACCACTATCACCACTACTGCAACTACTACTACTGCAGCCACAGCCACTACATCTATTATTTTCACCACTATTACTACTACTACTACATTAATATCAGTGCCATAAAATTACTACCACCATAACAACAACAACACAAGCATGATCAACCCTACCACCACCACTACTACCACCACCAGCAACACCACCTGTTGTTGAGTTGCCTATAAATACTTTCTCATTCTCACTTTCTTGAATATCCTCTCTCCCTCCCTCTCTCTCTCTCTCTCTGTCTTTCTCTTACTGTCTTACAAATGCTTCTTCTGGCATCTCTTTTACTATCTCTCGCTTCCCCTCTCTCTTCCTTTCTTCCTCCTCTCTCTCTCCCTCTCTCTCTCTCTCATACTCTTAGACACTCTTATTCTCTCTCCCTCTCTCACTGTCTCTATTTCTCTTTCTGTCTCTCTCTTTCTCTTCCTCTCTTTCTCCCTCTCTCTCAAACTCATACCTTCAAGTACCTACCCTCTCCTACTCATACTCTTATTCATTCAATCATTTACTCTCTCTCTCTCTCTCTTACTCTTTCCCTTCTTCTCTCACTCTCTCATCCCTCCACCTCTTCCTCCTCCTCCTCTACCTCTCTATTTTCTTTTTCTCCAAGACAATTTATTTTAAAATATTACATCTTAAGAAATCCCTGTGGACAGAAATATATAAAGGAATCTGACAACCAGCCCAGCCAGCCAGCCAGCCATGCAAAACCTTACCTCCTATGGTCAGAAGTCCTTCCTGTCTCCTTCCTATCACTAATCCTCACATCATGTCAAGATAAGAGTACATACAAACATCATCATCATCATCACCATGCTGGCATGGGTTACACAGTTTGACCAGAGCTGGTAAGGCCGGGGGGGGGGCATGGTTTCTACAGTTGGATGCCTTTCCTAATGCCAACCACTCCACAGAGTCTACTGAGTGCTTTTTATGTGGCACCAGCACCAGTATCAATTCTGCTGTGGTGGACGGGTTTTCTTGAGCACAAAAATGTGCCTTAGTCATCTCCTTCTTAAGGCTCAGTGTCTTCAGATTGGCCCTACGACAGGCTTCTTTCAGTTTCCATAAACCAAATTCACTCACAAGGCTTTGGTCAGCCCAGGGCTATAGTAGAAGACTCTTGCCCGGAGTGCTGTGCATTGAGACTAAACCCTAGACCACACGAATCGGAAGCAATTTTCACAACCATGTAGTGACGCCTGCAGCTATGTATTACATTATTCAGCATGTCCTGCCTTCTTTAAAACAGCAAGTTGTGATTTGAGGAAGATTTGGCTGCTACTTCTAGCTGCTCAAGTGACCACATAGAGGCTTCTTCATTGATTGCAAGTGAGAATTGAAAAACAGAGACAGACAGAAAGAAAGCAGTGTAACTTAATCTATTAAGCACATTGCACTGGTTTACTTAACCCTCTCCTACACCTGTACAGACCCTTCCCTTTCTAAAGGGAGTTTGGATGAGGTGGGATGGCGGAGGGGGGGAGTGTTATCTCGAAATAGTGGGGGTTAGATAAACAGTTGTGCGACCCAGGGGGAGGGCAGGGGGTGTTTGTTAATATTATTGTTTCAGTTGACTTGGTATATAGTGTAACCTACCTCACTCTAGAATCAACTTCCAGTTCTACATACAAACCCCCCACACACACATTTATCTTTTATCTTTTACTTGTTTCAGTCATTAGACTACGGCCACGCTGGGGCACTGCCTTGAAGGATCTTTAGCCAAATGAACCAATCCTAGTACTTTTTTTTTTCTTTTAAGCTTGTCATCTTATTCTGTTGGTTTCTTTTGCCAAACCACTAAGTTATAGGGATGTGAACACACCAACACCAGTTATCAAGCAATAGTGGGGGACAAAGACACACACACATATAAATACATACATACAATGGGCTTCTTTCAGTTTCCATCTAGTTATCCCCTCCTCAAGCCAGATATTTCTTCAACCTTATCAGAGAGACACTACCACCTCCACCTCCATGTGTATATGCGTGTGTATGTGATATGTTGTGTGTGTGTGTGTGTGTGTGTATATATATATATTTAGATCTTCACATATATTTGTATGTCTGTATATGTGTATGCATATGCATATATATATATTTGTATACATGCATGTGTGTGTATGATGTGTGTACACATCACACTGTCTTTCCCAGTTCCTCTCTCTCTCTCCATCCTCCCTCTTCTTCCTGTCTCCCTAGTTTTCTCTCTTTCTTTCACACACACACACACACACACACACACACACAGCTCTCCTGCTACTTCTGTCGCACACACAAAACAGCCAGCCAGTTCAATGAATCTATATCTGTTTAGTTTATTTAATAAAGGGGAAAATACAAACTGGTTGAAAATTTGCCAAGTCTGGCAAAAGTACTTTTGTGTGTGCGTATGTGTGTGTTTGTGTATCTTACAAACTGAAGCTGTGTGTATATATGTGTGTGTGTTTCTCAGCATGTCTTCCTATGTATGTGACTATGCGCCTCCTGTGTTCCCCCTCAGCCCTCATCATCCTGTGTGGTGGAAGGGGCAGGGTAGGTGGGCAATGATAAACAAATAAATTAAGTATTTTATACATTATCCTATAAGCTGGTCTCTGACTGAACTTACCTTAGCAGCTGGGGTGGTTTACATATGTTGGTGACAAAGGCACATGTATATGAGTGATGATGATGGTGGTGGTGATGATGATGATGATGATGATGATGATGATGATGATAGAGGTTTAGGTGAGGGGCGGTAGGAGTCTAAAGGGTAGCTTGGTAGTGGGTGGCGGTGGTAGTGTCTCTCTGATAAGGTTGAAGAAATATCTGGCTTGAGGAGGATAACTAGGGTACAGATTTCAATTAACAACCTAGCCATGTACAAAATGGTAATTCTGTACTGTATTAGTATTGCTGGTGCTGCTGCTGTCAGCTGTGTGTGTGTGTGTGTGTGTGTGTGTGTGTGTGTGTGCGTGCATGTGTTCATGTATCTGTCATTGTATCCATTAGTGTGTCTGTCAATGTGTCCCTTAGTAAGTCCAGGGCTACCAGCAGCATGGCTGAATGGTTAAGAAGCTTCCTTTACAGTCACAAAAGACTCTGGTTCAATTCCACTACATAGTATTTGGGAGCAAGTACCATTTACACCAGCGGTTGCCCAACCTTTTTTTTTTTTTTTTTTGCATCACAGACTGGTTTCATGCAAAGCAATTTTTCCACAATATATGTATATATATGAGGGCGGGGCTGTAAAGTTCCTGGTTTTAAGGGTATTGTGAAAGGCCTAGTTTTAGAGGCTTAAACTTCCGAGTTCTTTAACAGGGCTTAGAAAAACTGAAGGACCTCTGCAATAAGTGTGTGAATCTGGGATGGGAATATGTTGAATAAAATCATAATTAACTGATCCTCCTGTGTTTTCTTTTACCCAAATCCAGGAACTTTTTCAGCACTCCCTCATATAATACACAACATCCAACTCACATGTTTGAAAACAATACTTGACATCAAGTGGCTGCAAAGAGTCTGAAATGACACAATTGAGACAACGACGGACATCAACAGGATCTGTGACAAAATAAGACACAGACACTGTGTCTGAATTGGACATGCCCTCCGACAAGATCAAGCAAGCAATTGTATGGTGACACTTAAGTGGCAGCCTGAGAGGAAAAAAAGTAGCATGGCACCCTAAAGCCATATGGTGAAGGACCATTGACGAGGAAAGGAGACAAGGAGGGTGAAGAAACTGGAATGAGGCCGGAATAGTGATAGAAACTAGACCTGGCTGGAGACACCATGTCGGGGCCTTAAGTGCCTCATGGCACACACAGAGAAATAACTAAGTAATGTCTAACAAATTCTGAGGTCCATTTGAATAAAAATTCTTGAAGGTGGTGCCCCAGCGAGGCTATAGTCTAATGACTAAAACAAGTAAACGAATAAACGATTATCATTAAAAGTGAAACGAAATACTTAACTCAAGAATACAACACACTGGGCCAGTCCAAGAACTGAACCTACCACCTAACAACTGGCAAACCTTGCACCCTAACCACTTTGGCTATGTGCCTTGAAATAGGTATAAATATAGATACATATGTGTCTGGGTGTGTATATGTATGTGTGTGTGTGTGTATTGATATTATACTCATCTTGATCCTGATAATAACAGAAATTTTGTCTTGGAAAAATAATCTTGATAATATCAAGGGCGAGGCCCCTTTTATCTTCTGAATGAAGATGGTGATGAAGATATATCTGGGTATGGCTGGGTGTGAGGAGGGAGGGGGGGAGACTAAGTGGGTTCAGGTGGAGCAGGTGTAAGTAAGGCAAGTTTACCTTAACTGATAAAAATGTATGAGGGGGGGAGTGTATGGCGCAGTGGAAGGGGAGTGCGGAGGAGGAGTGGGAGGAAGAGAAGAAGAAGGGGTTGATAATAAGCAGGTAAATGTTGGGAGTTGTTTTGATGCCAGCTTCAGTGTTTTCCCTCCTCCCTTCCTCTCTCTCTCCCTCACACACAGAGACACACTGGAACATTTGCAAACATGTGTGTGTACATATATATATATATGTTAAACGATGATGATGATGATGATATATATATATATATATATATATATATATATAATATTAGGGACAAAATCCAAAATTACAGGTAAAAACTCAATTAAAAGCAATTTATAAAAAATTAAAATTAAATTGAGCTTTATAGATTAAAATATATATAAAATATATAGTTTTAGGGATGAGTTCTTGAAACTTGGTTCTTTTCCCTAAAACTATATATATATATATATATAGGTGAAAGAATGAATTGTAAATGCAAAAAATAAAAACAAAAACTCAAAGGATTCTGCGGTTAGGGTTAGGGTTAGGGTTAGACACTGATATAAAGCTTGAAACACGTGTACCGCAGAATCCTTTGAGTTTTTGTTTTTATTTTTTGCATTTACAATTCATTCTTTCACCTCAACCACGAGCTGGCATACACAGGTGCTTACAATTGTCAAGTATTGCCTCTAACATTTACTTATATATATATATATATATATATATATATATATATATATATATATATATATATATATATATATATATATATAAGTAAATGTTAGAGGCACAGGTGTGGTTGTGTGGTAAGAAGCTTGCTTCCCAACCACATGGCCACAATCAAATGACTGAAACAAAAGTAAAAGAAAAAATAGAAGATGTATGTGTGTTTGTGTGTCTCATCATCATCATCATCATCATCATCTTTTTATATTCTTCTATTCTGGGATAGGTTGCAGGTTTGTCAGAAACCAACAGGTTAGTGGATGGGTGGAGGCAATCGCAGTGTCCAAGGACTGTGTCATACTTGTGTGTGTATGTGTGATTGATTTATATACTACAGTGTGCTATGCTAACAGATAGTGATGTCACAAGAGTCTCTAACTGGTGACACATGTTGACATTTCTTGTCAAAGCATCAGCTGCTAACTCTGAGCTTCTACATCTGTGATGGAATTTTAAAAATTCCTTTTCTTGATAAGCAGGAAAGGGTTGATAAAAATGAAGAGCATCTGGTTGTATAAATACCTTGCCTGAAGTACCTCGCTGTGTGACCCTTTCCAGCACCAAAAAGCAGATGTTAAATGTGGGTGGGTGTGTGTGTGCATGAGAGGGAGAGAGAGAAAGAGAGCGTTTGTGTTTGCCTCTCTCCACTTGATAACCAGTATTATGTCCTTGTAACCTAGGGGTTCATTACAAAGAGATTGATAAAATAATTACCACATGCTTAAAATTACTTTGATCAACTAAACTCTTTTTTGGCAGTGCCCCAGCATGGACACAGTCCAATGAATGAAACGTAAGGTTAAAACAATTATCTTGTATATCTCTTACCTTTTCCTTGTTTCAGTAATTAAACTGTGGCAATGCTGGGGCACCATCTTGGAGCATTTTTAGGGACAAATACAGACATAAATAAAAAATATACACACACATAAATATATACACACACATATATATACAACGGGCTTCTTTCAGTTTCTGTCTACCAAATCCACTCACAAGGCTTTGGTCGGCACGAAGCTATAGTACAAGGCACTTGCCCAAAGTATCACACCATGGGACTGATCCAGGAACCATATGGTTGAGAAGCAAGCTTCTTACCACACAGCCATGAGTGTGTGTGTGTGTTTGTGTGTGTGTGTGTGTGTGTGTGTGTGTGATGTGTTAAAGAGTCTCATTGCTAATTTATGCCATTGGATGACTAGGCTCTGTGTATTTGTATATTAGTACCTTTGTACATTGCATGTATATCTATGAACAGATGCGTACACATGTATGTGTTTATGTGAGCATGCGCATGTGTGTGTATAGGTGTGGTCTTTCTCCTCGTCTCCCAGGATGATGGAGCTACTGATCACATTGGTTTGGCTTCACAAGTGAGTGATGCTGGTGTATATATATATATATGTGTGTGCATGCATGTGTGTGTGTGTGTAAGGCAAGTGGACTGTCTACATTACAGCTTTGGGTATAGAGTAGCGTGGTATGTAAGGTGTACACCAACACATACATACACACACACACACACACAGACACACGTGCCAAATGCACTTTACACACGTTAGACCCCCCCCCCGCCCCATGCACATACATCATATACATCACTCAGTACACTCCACCCACTCGCATACACACACACACACACACACATATATATATATATATATATATACGCACACACACAATTATTGAAAGTACTTTTCAAAAAAATTGCTTTGACAGAACTACTACCAATCAGTTCTTTGTTATCATCTCTCTCTCTCTCGCTTTCTCTCTCTGTCTCTCTTTCCCTTTCTCTCTCTGTTGCTCTTTTTGCCTCACCCTCTTTATTCTTCCCCTTCAATCTCTCCTCTTTCCAAATCTCTCTAGCTCTCTCTCTCTCTCTCTCTCTCTCTCTCTCTCTCTCTCTCTGTTGCTCTTTCTGTCTCACCCTCTTTATTCTTCCCCTTCAATCTCTCCTCTTTCCAAATCTCTCTAGCTCTCTCTCTCTCTCTCTCTCTCTCTCTCTCTCTGTTGCTCTTTCTGTCTCACCCTCTTTATTCTTCCCCTTCAATCTCTCCTCTTTCCAAATCTTTCTAACTCTCTCTTTCTCTCTTCCTCTCTCTCTCTCTCTCTCTCTTCTCTCCCTTATTCTCACTCTTTCTTCTCTACTTTCTCTTTTGTCCTCATGCTATCCCTCACTATTCACCCCTTTTCTTTTCTCTCTCCTCTCCTCTCCCTCACGCTCTCCTTCTCGCTCTCACTCTTCCCCCATCTCTCCACATGATGCAATATGACTTATGTAAATTTCTCCTTCCCTCCCTTCACCCTTCTCTCCCCTCTCCCAACAGTTCCTCCCCTCCCTCCGCCTCTCACCCTTTTATGAATCATCAGTTTTGTTAGTCATTGCTGTTGTTGTTGTTGTTGTTGTTACATCGGATGTTGGTCAGCTGACTTGTCTCCAGACCAATCATCCATGATCATCATTGTCGTCATCATCATCACCATCATAATCATCATTTTCGTTATGATCAATGCTATTCACTTCGTCATCATCATCATAATCACCAGCAATTGTGTTTTCATCCTCATCATTTGTCATCGTCATCGTCATCATCATCATCGATGCTTTTGTCTTTGTCATCATCTTTGAAAGCAACGTAAAGATGGTTTTTGTAGAGAACAAGTGTAGTGTAGCAATGTCTTTGTAGAGTGTCACCTCTACACTATTCTCTCTACACTTTTTCTACAACACTCTCCCTACTCTACACTTTTTCTACAACACTCACTACTTTACACCATTCTCTACGAGCTATCCCTTCACAGCTCTCTTTTTCAAATCCCCCCCCCCGCCATCTACTGTTCTCTACGACACCTCTACACTGTTTTCTACAACACCCTCTCTTCTCTACTCTTCCCTCAACAACACCCTCTCTATACCATTCTCTACAACACCCTGGTCTACAATATTCTCCACCCTACTCTCTGGTCTGAATCTTTTCTCTATAATATCCTATCAACTCTACATATCTCTGAAGGTCTTTTCCAAGTTATATAGACTCATACGGCCAGTCTCCCAGTCTCTGCAGCTCATATATTCCCTCCTGGGCAGGACGCCAGGCCATTGCAGGATTATCCATTTTTGCCAACTGAGTGGACTAAAGTAACATGAAATGAAATGTTTTGCTCAAGAACATAATGCATAACCTGGTCCAGGAATCGAAACCACAATGTTATGATCATGAGTCAAACACCCTAACCACTAAGCCATGTATCTCCACTCTACATATCACTACTCTCCACAAGTGTTACTGACTCTGTTACACACACACACACACATATACAGTGATGGCCAAGAGTTTGGAACATGGGTCTGAAAATTAGGATTTTTATATTAAATGTCCAAATATATACAACGTATATATTTGAATCAAATTGTACTTGGGCATAATAATTCGATGTTTAAAAACTAATTCCTATTTTGTTTGTCACCCATTAACTTGTGCAGGTTAAACTATGTAAAACATTAAAGAAAGAAACCTAGCTGTTTCTTGCAATATATACCAATGCATACATCTTCTCTCTCTCTATCTCTCTCCATCCCCCTCTTTACTACTCTTACTTCCTTCCCCTGTCCTCAACTCTCTCTTTCCCTCTCACCCTCTCTTTTTCTTTCCTTCTCCACCCCCATTCTCTCCCTCTCTCTCTACACTCCAAGCACCTTTTCTCTACATATAATTCTTTATAAAGACACTTACACACTTCTTCCTATTCCTTCTTTATTTTCCATCGGCACAATTATGCGATTGATTGACTGATTAATTAATCAATTGAATGGATGCTTACCACTCCACCCACATTTATCAGATATGTGTGTGTGTGTGTGTGTGTTCCTGTTTTTAATAGAAACAGTATATATTGTTGCTTAATTACATCTATGTTTTCCATCTGTCTTGCATTGTTTTATGACCCACTTTCTCTCTCTGTCTCCGTCTCTCTCTCTCTCTCTCTCTCTTACACTTTCTTTTCTTTCCCCTCTCACTCCTATCTATATGTACATCACACATACACACATTCTTGCATATATACAACTCCACACAGTTCTTTCTCTCTATTCCTCTTCCACTATATATACATATATACATGTGCATCTATATACATATATATGTATGTATGAATGTATGTGTCTATATATATATATATATGTATACACCTGCCCACATAAGTGCCCCCTTTTCTTTCTCTCTTTCCCTCTCTTCACCTCTCGTTCTATCTCTTCCCCGCACACACTCACACCTACATGTTTACACACAGATACACACACACACACGTGTATGTGCGCACAAACATGCAAACGCAAAAACCAGCTACACCTTCCCCCCTCCACCACAAAAAAATAACACCCACCACCCACCTCCCTTCCTTCCCGCTGAAGTACATACATTATTATATCTCTTAAGCATCTGATTTTGTTCGTCTCAATAGTTCCTTCCCCCTTTCTCACCATCAGTTTTACTTTCACTTTCGCTCTCTCACCTACATCTTCGATCATCATGGCAATACCACCACCACAACCACCACCACCACCATTGTTACCGCCAACAACAACAGCATCAACAACAACACCGATTCTCCATACTGCTTCCAGGTTTGATTTTTCCGTGGTAGAACATTCCAGGCGCATTCTAATCTCATAATGTGTTTTGCTTGCTTATTTCCATTACTGATGTTTCTGCCTTTTTAACTTTTAATTGATGTTTCACGCTGCTTCTTGCTACTTCGGTGCAAAAAAAATAAACCTGCGCTACCACTAACTATCGCTGTCACCACCATCACCATCATGTCCCCCACAACCACCACTGCTACCACCACCACGACCATCACCACCACCATCAACGTTACCGATGACAATACCATTACAACCAACACCGCTACTCTACCAATGTTACTTCTACAATCAGCCACCACCACTACCACCTCAACCACTACCACAACTACAACTACCACAATCACAACTACCACCACCACTACAACTCCCACAACCACCAACACCACAACCACCAACGCCACAACCACCAACACCACAACCACCAACACCACAACCACCAACACCACAACCACAACTACAACCACCACCATTAGCCATTGCTATTATCACTGCTGACATGTAATCACCATCAGCATCATCGTTATCATCATAGCATCACAACTGTCCATTATACCACGACTCTCACCCCCACCCCCCATATCTTCCACCATACCATCAAACCATCATATGCTTCCATCACCTCCAACTGCCATTCCATTATTTCCATTCACCAGAACACCATCTTCATTTAATATACCATCATCACCTCCAGTCTTCATACCATCTCCCCTATCACTGTCCAGCTTTCAACTGTCAATCAATTCCATCTATTATAGACCATACCACCGCCACCATCACCACCACTGTATTTATTCACCACATCATCATCATCATCACCACCGCCACCATCTCCAATTTCTATCATTTCGCCATCCGCCATACCACCAGCTCCACCCACCATAAGCCATATCACCACCACCACCACACCAATTTTCCAAGCCACTAAAAATAGGGCTTCTGTGAACCATCAGTTAGACTGCTATAAACAGCTGGGAAATTTTCTCTCAATCTCAATAACACCATACCCCTTTTTAGAAAGGGACACATTGAATAGTGTAATCTAAGATACATTATGCCAGTAAAAAAAAAAAAGTAAGAAACAGATATGTATGGAATGTCTTTGATCAGAAGTCTACCCAATCACACCCAGAATTATGGATAGACATTATCACATCACCATTACCAATTTGCAGCCATTGTCAGCATCCCTAGCAGCCCACTACCATTCCGGAGCACTACCATATATGCATACATACGCATGTATGCGCGTACATGCATACACACACATTGATTCTTATGAAACCAGTTTCATAAGTACAATACACGAAACTTTCATCCATTGAGTCACTTATGCCACTTCACAGTCATATACATGTGTGTGGGGGGGGGGGGGGAACTAGTTTGTTTACATTGACCCCAGTGTTCAATCAGTACTTTACCTTATCGTCACCCAAAAAGATGAAAGGCGAAAATCAACTTTGATGGAGTTTGAACTCGGAATGAATTTTAATGTATAAATAACATGAAAATTACATTTGAACTCTGTCACACCATTAAAAACAATAAGATCAATTACGAGAGTAGCATGTCCTGTTTTAAGGAGATTTAGCAGATATATATCGCAAGCCTAACGTCAAGGTGGAGGGAGCGGCTCCTTCTAAAGTTGTTTGTTCTTTTTTAACCAGCTTCCAGTTGAAAGTCATAAATAATAGTTCTATAGTTTGGCTTTTGGTACCCATCCCGTTTCTCCACTCCTGCCATGTCCGTTTGTTTTTGCTGTTTGCAAGAAATTTAGCACAAAAGATCACGGTCAGTATTGGTGAATAACATCCTACTTGAGTGTAGAAATAACATCCTACTTGAGTGTAGAAATAACATCCTACTTGAGTGTAGAAATAATATCGTACTTGAGTGTAGAAATAACATTGTACTTGAGTGTAGAAATAACATCGTACTTGAGTGTAGGGATCTTTTTTAAAACGGGGGCCACATTTTTCATTAATGTTTTACGTAGTGTTTTTGGTAGCGAAAGACTTTCAAACTTCGTAAACTTATCTATTTTGTGTTATAGAACAGAAAAATTTTTTTGTATTCGAATTTATTTCATGTAAAAAATTGTCTTATTTCGATAATTTCAACCAATCACTGACGTCCACTCAGCCGATATACATTAAGTGCCGACTACATAAACAAACGATTCTTCGTTTTATTTGCTTTTTTCATTTTAAATTTTCTTTAACCCTAACCCTAACCCTAGGGTTAGGGTTAGGGTTAGAGTTAGGGTTAGGGTTAGGGTTAATTGTTTCAGAATCGTTTGTTTATGTAGTCGGCACTTAATGTATATCGGCTGAATGGACGTCAGTGATTGGTTGAAATTACAGAAATACGACAACTTTAACATGGAATAATTTATGGATTTCTTTTTTTTTTAAGAAGACTAAGAGAAAAAGATGTTTTATATGACACATTCTACCAGTGTTCCAAGTTTCAAAGTGTTTCGTTAATGAAAAATGTGGCCCCCGTTTTAAAAAAGATCCGAGTGTAGAAATAATATCGTACTTGAGTGTAGAAATAACATCGTACTTGAGTGTAGAAATAACATCGTACTTGAGTGTAGAAATAATATCGTACTTGAGTGTAGAAATAATATCGTACTTGAGTGTAGAAATAATATCGTACTTGAGTGTAGAAATAATATCGTACTTGAGTGTAGAAATAATATCGTACTTGAGTGTAGAAATAATATCGTACTTGAGGGTAGAAATAAGAGGTTAAACTATATCTCTATATTACTGATTTTCTTTTGTATACATGTGTGTGCGTGTCTACACACACATGTATATATACATATACACAAGTATGTGTACAGCCAGACATGTACTGAAATAGGCATTTAAGTAAGAATCCAGATTGGAAGTCATTAAGTGTGTTCTGTGTATAGTGGGTTAATGAAGGTGACCCAACACAAATAAGCAATTAACATAGTTTTGGCTGGCTCAGTGGAAAATTAGGAGAATATGTCTAGGTGACACTGGAAACAACAACAACAACAATAAACCTATTATAGGCACAAGGCCTGAAATTTGAGGGAGGGTGATAGTTGATTACATCGACACCAGTACTCAACTGGTACTTAATTTATCGACCCCGAAAGGAAGAAAGGCAAAGTTGACCCCCAACAGAATTTGAACTCAGAGTGTAAAAGCAGAAAAAATGCTACTAAGCATTTTGTCTGGGAGGGGAGTAGTTGATTACATCGAACCCCAGTATTTCACTGGTACTCAATTTATTGACTCCAAAAGGACGAAAGGCAAAGCCAACCTCAGCAGAATTTGAACTCAGAACATGAAGCCAGACAAAATACCGGTAAGCATTTCACTGGCATGCTAACGATTCTCCCAGCTTATCAGGCTCAAGGCCTGAAATTTTGGAGGAGGGGATTAGTCGATTAAATCAACCCCAGTGTTTCACTGGTACTTAATTTATCGATCCCAAAAGGATGAAAGGCAAAGTCGACCTCAGCAGAATTTGAACTCAGGACGTAAAGATGGGGGAAATGCTGCTATGCATTTTTCCCCAGCATGCTAATGGTTCATCTCTCGCTGTGCTTTTAAATAGCTGAGCCAGTGATAGGAGATGATGATGATGGTGGTGGTGGTGATGGAGAAGAGGATTTTCATATGCCTTGGTGATGATGATGATGATTATAACAGTTATTAATGATGGTACCAGAATTTTTTAATATGATTATAATGTAATGTTGTTACACAGGAGATGATGATGATGATAGCAGCAATTGCAGTGATGATGATGATGATGATGATGACAACAGTGATCATTCACCTTTGCATATATACTAAGCTTCCGTCAAGTCCATTCTTTCATAATTGCAATCCTTCAGATGTTTCTCAGAACACTTGTCACAGAGACAGATAGACAGGCAGTCAGTCAGTCTACCATTCTACATCTTATGGGTGCAGTGAAAGATGTAATATATTTCGTATGTTGTAGGGGTCTCCTCCACACCACCCCATCCAAGGATATCTAAAGCATCTTTCATTTTATTCATCAAAGAAAAATGCCTTACAGGTATACAAGAATGGAATATAATAATATTTATGCTAATGATAGTAGTTAGAAAAATAATAATAATAATAATAAATAATAATAGATTTCTTTTATCTTATCTGAAGAATAATCCTTTTTTTATTTACCACAAGGGCAGTGACTGAATGTGACATTGTATAAAAATGATGGGCGTTTATGCAGAATCTATTATGAAATCTGAATGGTGGTGGTGGCAGAGGCGGCGGCTGTTGTTGTTGTTGTTAAAACTAATCTGAAAGAAATTGAGAATCTATCCTGTTATAAAAGAGCTGGAAATAGAGATAATTATAATGTGGGAATTGAAAACAAACTGTATCTATAATAATAATAATAATAATAATGATAATAATAATAATAATAGGTGCCTTAGGTATGATTAAAAATGAGATGCAGAAGAATATGTAACTAAAAGCCCCAGGAGTTATGCATATATATGTGCATACATACATACATATACTGCATAAAGAACATAGTTATATTTATATACTATAATATATATAGCGTATAGGCACAAGGCCTGAAATTTTGGGGGAGGGGACCAGTCGATTACATTGACCCCAGTGTTTTACTGGTACTTAATTTACCGACCCCTGAAAGGATGGAAGGCAGAGTTGACCTCGGTGCAATTTGAACTCAGAATGTTGTGATGGCTGAAATGCTGGTGAGCTTGTCACACAGCATGCTAATGATTCTGCCAAACGATCAACTTAATAATGACAAAAGGTATTTTACTAAATTCATTACTTAAAAAAATAATTGAAACAATAAAATATGATAACAAAAGGGTTAAAGTACCCCCCCCCCCCATTTTCCATATCTCTCTCTGCCCCCTCTCTCTTCCTCTTTCTCTCGCCTTCTTTCTCCCATCTCTTTCAGTCAATTCAAAATGTAAACACGAAAACTTTGGAATGTTTTTTTGTAAAAGGGTTAGAGAAAAAAAACTTTACATTTGTTTTGACATTGTTTTAGAATTTCTTTTTTAAAATATTTCCTTTACTCTTTTTTATAAATTGTTTTGTAATAAATAAAAAGAAAAGAAAAGAAACAAACAAACTGTTTTTTCAATTCAGTTGGTTTTTTCAACTTTAATTTTTCCCATTATTCTCAATCACAGCCTCCAGCCAAGCTAGACCTGTTTTTTTAATTTTTTTATTTCACATTGTAATTACTGTGGTGGTAATAATAATAATAATAATAATAATAATAATAATTACTTTTATTTGCCATCAGGGCAACAGATGAGGAGTACAATACAAAGATAGGGATTTACATAGAATGGAATAATGATGGCAGTGGTGGTGGTGGTGAGGATGATGATGATGAAGGGAAAGATTATTGATGTCTTTCTTTTCTTGCTTCTAGTTTATACACAAATAACAATTAACAATATTAAGCAGCTTACATACAAAATACTAATGAGAAGCAGTCAAGTTTAGTGTTATTAAGAATGTCATTGTCTCCATTATTGTCTTCGTTTTTGTTTTGTTTTGTTTTCTTTTTTATCTGATGATGATGGTGATGTTTTATTCTTTCTTCTACTTCTTCGTCTTTTTTCACTACCGAGTTTTTATTTATTTATTTATTTATTCATTCATTTCACTATTCGGTCTTAAATCCTCATTTTCTAAACATTCAAGCCTCATAAATTCATTAACTGACTTCACTTAATGTAGTGGTTTTCAACCAGGGTCCATAGTCCATATGAACCCTTGGGGGTCCATGCAAGCAAATTAGTAAATCGGGAATGTACAGTGGTACGTTAAGGATCAACGAAACAAAAATTTTGTTTCAGATGTTTTTATTGCCAGAAACAGCTAGGTTTCTTTTCCGTATGTTTTACATTATTCAGCCTATGCAAGTTAATGTTTGAAATTTCACTAGCAGGCTGTTCCGTTGATCGAATCAACTGGAACATTCGTCATCATAACTGATGGAGCACAAGTTTTCTCTGTGAAATTTACCTTTGCCCAAAGTGTATTGCAGTGAGATTGAAACCAGAATCAAGTGGTTGCAGAATACACATGGC
>NC_142953.1:5058138-5090638 GCF_046866305.1 Octopus bimaculoides
ACATTAAACTTGAAAGGCCAGCAGATACCAAATGTGTCGACATTTACTCTGTTGCATGCATTAAATTAGTGCTATTATGGTTTAATATATTGGTAATCATTTACTGTTATGTTTAATAATTCATGTTAATGGTTTTAAGTCCGTCGAACTTATCCACCCGGACAGCTTGTGTCTTTTAATACATAGCTATGTACTCTGTGTGTGTGTGTGTGTGTGTGTGTGGATTAAAGTATAAATGAAAAAGCAAACATTTGGCATCACTTGAAAAGGACATTGAATTTAAATGGAAAATATAAACATATAGAGTCTCATGTGTGTGTGTGTGTGAGATCATCATCATCATCATCATCATCATTTAATGTCCATTTTCCATGCTGGCATGAGCTGGATGGTTTGACTGGAGCTGACCAGCTGAATGGCTGTTCAGGCTTACTGTGTGTGTGTGTGTGTTTTGTGGGAGGAGGTGCTTGAGTCATGCAGGCCTGGTCAGCCATCAGAGAACGCGCACACGAATCGACCCCCGGTAAATTGTGATATGGCCATTGTTCACAACAGAACATGCGCAACAAGAGGAAAGGTGTGCCTCTCAGTTGGAGGACTGAAAAAGGCACATCAAAAGAGTTCATACTGTGGCACCTGTTCCTTCTACCAGCCAGCGCAGTTGTGCATTATGCAATAAAATGTGCAAAACCTACGCCTGCCTGGCTCAAGAGTCATACAAGGGCCTCACATTGCATCAACATTAATTTCAATGATTCTTTCCAGCAAGGCTGGATCTAGCTGGTTTGAACATAAAACAGGTAGTTTTATTTGAACAGGGTATGGCTGGTTTAACCCTTTAGCATCCAAATTACTGTCAAATGTAATGCTTATTTATTCATTGTTTTTAGTTAGTCCTGCAATATTTCATAGCTTCAAGATTTCAATAATGTGACTGCTTATATTTATAATGACATTATAGGGGTGGTGTGAGAGGCTGGATCTGGCTGGTTTCAACATAAAACAGAAAGGAATATTTGGGCTGGATATGGTCGGTTTCAATGCAGTGAATCCAACAAAAAAAAAAAAAAAATGAGTAAAAGAATACCGCCACAGACTTAGATAAGGTGAACAAGTACATCTAAAACTAACCTCATTCCAGGGAAATAGAATGGAAACAGGGGGGGGGGGGCACCACCACGCTGTCAACAGTGTCGGTCCAAAAGTACAAACCCGACAACAATAAACGGTGCCAACATCCATCAATGAAACAATCATTTAACCTTAATTTCTTTGGCCAATAAAAGCATTCATCTTGGCATCCGTTCATACATAAAATTAACTGAGACTCGACACCGCAACGACGACGACCACCACCACTACCACCACAGTGACTATCACCATCATCACCATCACAATCACTGCTATAGTAACACAACCAATATTATAACCTCCTCCACCACCACCACCACCACTCGCTATTACCATAACATCATCATCATTGCTGCCACCATCATCACTACCAACAACAACACACCACTTCCACAACCACCACCACTATCACCATAATCACCACAACCACCATCACCACCATAGCCATCAACGTTACCATCACCACCACCACCATCGCTGCTGCCACCACCACCACCACCACCACCACCACCATCATCAGCAGCATCAAGAACAGCAGCTGCAATAACCCTAATTGACTCTAACAGCCGCACATTCAGCTGTTGTTCAGAATTGGTCAGCTGGAAACATCGGAGAGGAGAGAGGTAGAGGAGACATCAGGGTAGGAGTAGAGGAAGCTCTGTTCACATATGTGCATGTGTGGCTTTGTGTGGGTGTGTCTGCATGTGGTGCATAATATGTATGCGTGTGTATGTGCATGTGTGCGCATTATACAGTATGTGTGTCCGTTGTGTATGATGTGTGTACGTTTGTACATTATACACTCTGTGTGTTTGTGTGTCTGTATGTGGTGCATGATATTTGTGTATATGTGTTTGTCATATGAGATGTGTGGGTGTGTAGTGTGGGTATGTGTGTGCACTAGATTTGTATTAGGTGGTGGTTGGACGGTATGTTTTTTTTTTTTTTTTAATTTCCTCTGTGAATGCCAGCTAAACACAAAAGACATTTGTTGAAGTTCTTGACATGATAAATGGCCACTGGTAACAATGGAACAACAAAGATTGAATAATAACAATAATAGTAACTACAACAACAACAACAACAACAATAATAATAAAAATAAAAGCAGGACAATGGCTGTGGCAATTATTTGTAACGTTTGTGATGCTGATTGGGCTAGCGGTAAATGATGATGATGATAAAAATCCAGTCTACTATAGGCACAAGGCCTTAAATTCTGGTGGAGTGAGGAACTAGTCGATTACACCATCCCCAGTACATAACTGGTACTTATTTCATCAACCCCAAAAAAATGAAAGACAAAGTTGACCCTGGCGGAATTTGAACTCAGATCGTAAAGATGAAATGCATTTCGTCCTGTGTGCTGATGACTCTACCAGTTCACCACCTTAATGATAATAATAATAATAATGATTTCTTTTATTAGCCACAAGGACTTAAGGCAAAGGAAAGTGAACCTTGGACAACACTATCTAGTGCACCTTTTTTTTTTTTACTTTTCTCTTGATGCTAGCAAGTTTATGGGGTCATCAGGAGAGAATGTACGCCATTTTCGGGCCTACCTCTTGATGGTATATATATATATATATATGTATGTGTGTGTATATATATATATATATATATATATGTGTGTGTGTGTGTGCATGTATGTATACAATGGGCTTCTTTTAGTTTCCATCTACCACATCAACTCACAAGGCTTTTGTTGGCCTGAGGCTATAGTACAAGACACTTTTCCCTGGTGCCACGCAGTGGAACTGAACCTGAAACCATGTGGTTTCTTACCACACAGCCATGCCTGCACCCGTTCATCTACATTTTAAAAAATTATTCCCGGAGTATCTTGTAGCTTCAAGATTCTGAAGAGGTGACTGTTTATTTTTAGAGCGACATTGTAGGATAGGTGTGAGAGGCTGGATCTGGCCAGTTCCAATGTAAGACAGGTAGAATATTTGGGCCAGATATGGCTGGTTTAAGTGCTAAAGGGTTAAATCACTTTAAACTGTAAGTTTTATATCATAGAACCAGGACCAGTGTGAGGCAGGTTGGTATCAAAAGGGTTAAACTTGAGAACAATACTTGATAGAGAGAACAGGAATCTGAAGTCTTATTTCAACATCCCTACACCAGCCAAACAAGGCTCTTTGTCAGCTTAGACCCTCTAGCAAAGCATAGGTCTAAGGATCTATTTCATCAGCTCTCTCTCCTCCACGCCAGCCAAACAAGGCTGGGTTTACCTACTCAAATGTCACATCCTGTCTTTACAGAATTGACAGGTAATGCTTAAATCGCAAGAAAACATTCCACTCATGCGTACACAACGGCCTTTAATTACTCCTTCAGTGTACTTAGAAAGAGACAGATAGATAGAGAGAGAGGGGGAGGGAGAGAAAAGGGGAAGGGTAAGAGAAGAGCAAGGAGGAGTAATTGCAGCTATATGTATTTCTCTACCCTCGAGCTATGGTAATATAAACCACACTTCATCACATCTGTACGCATTATGCATCTCATGTTATCATCCTATCTGAAATAACAGACCCACAGTCATTATTGCCAGTCGGTTTCCTCTTACATTTTACAGCATTATTTCATTTCATTGTAGCTAATGCACAATGCATACATATATACATGCATGTGTACGTGTGTGTGTGTGTGTGTCACGAAATCAACCAGAGTATCAAATGTTGTTATACGTCACTGGCCACAATGTGCTTTTGCATCGTTTTAGCTTGGGAGACTGGGACTGAACTAGAAACCACCTGGTTGCAAAACGAGCTTCCTTAACCTCACAGCTATACCTGCATCTGTAGAATTGTATTGACAATTGGGTTAAGGAATCATAAACTGCAGTCATGTCTGCCACCATCAAGCCCCTCCTCCCATCATCTCCTCACGATACCACAAAGCTTTCTGGAACCTGAACGTTCCACCAATTTAGCCGTTCTTCTGTTGCGACATGCCATCTGTACTGAATAAGCTTCTCTCCATTACAAGCTTTGATGTTTCAACATCACTGCACTCAATTGTAACAGCCATTAATTTACATTAATTTACGCAATGACTCTGCTGCCATCTACATCTACGGTAATGAACTGTGATGAAGAATCCACCATGGCAGTGATCCCCAAAATCTTTAACATCTCAGATCAGGGATCACATGCATAACAAAGCACAATTATTGTGCATAATATATGATTTAATTATAACATATATAATACATGTAAAGGCACATGGCTCTGTGGTTAGGGCGTCGAGCTCACAATCATGAAATAGTGAGTTCAATTGCCGGCCGGGGTGTATGTTGTGTTCTTGAGCAAGACATTTTATTTGACATTGCTCCAATTCACTCAGCTGTAGAAATGGCTTGTGATGTCATTGGTGCCAAGCTGTATCAGCCTTTACCTTTCTCTTGGATAACATTGGTCGCGTGGGGAAGAGAAGTTGGTATGCATGGGCGACTACCAGTCTTCTATAAACAACCTTGCCCAGACTTGTGCTTCAGAAGGGAACTTTCTAGGTGCAATCCCATGGTTATTCCATTTTATGTAATGGCATGTACTGGCGGAGTGATTTGACTCCTATAACCAATAGCTTGAAACTGACTGCTTAGACAAACCCTGGTTGGCTCATATAAATGTCAGGGTCTTTTGTAAATAGGGTAATGAAGAAAAAAGAAAAACAATTTTAAAGAGGTGGAGGAATTACACTGAAAATCTCTCTCTCTCTCTCTCTCTTTCTCTTGCTTTCTTTCTGGTGAAGCTACACTGAATCTCTCCCTTTCTCTTCTCTCTCTCTCACTTTCTCTCTCTCTTTCTCTCTCTCTCTCTCTCTCTCTCTCTCACTTTCTGGAGAAGCTATACTTAATCTCTCGTTTTCTTTCTGATGAAACTACACTGAATCTCTCGCCCTTTCTCTCTCTCTTTCTCTACCTTTGTATTTCATCTTTTCCTCTTTCTACCTTACTTTGTCTCTCTTCCCCCCCTCCCTCCTATTTCTTTCCCTGCCCCACCCCCACGCCCCTCTGGTTCTCACTGTAGATTCAGTAAAAAAATAAATAATAATAATAATACATAAAAACTAAAATAAAACAAAAAAAAATATATAAATGCTAGGTTTGCCATAAGGATGGTGCATTTTCTTTTCTAGAATGTTCTCAGAGCAGTAATTCGACTAAGACTAATCCAGACTAATGATTCACCGTATTACAAATTGACACGATTCAGTTTGTCTAGACTCATCTTGTCTTATCGTATCTCATCTCGTTATCGTCAGTGAAGAGGAAAAAAAATATATATCGTTGATGTTATTCCTGATCTGGTTGGATCCGATTTGATCCAAGCAAGGAAGGAAACCTGACTCAATTCTCTACCTGTTTGCCCCTCCACCACGACCACCACCACCAACAACAACAACAACCACACATGATGAAATTCTCACATAGGTACATACATACATACACACACACACACACACACGCATGCATGCATGCACCTGTGTCTCTCACTCTTCCTCTCTTTCACAGATAAACATGCACCTGTCTCTCTCTCTCTCTCTCTCTCTCTCTATCTCACACACACACATGCACGCCTCGCTTTTTCACACACACATCTCTTTCTCTCTCTCACATATACATCTCTCTCTCTCTCTCTCTCTCTCACATATACATCTCTCTCTCATATATACATCTCTCTCTCTCTCTCACATATACACACATGCACACTCGCTCATACATACACACACACACACACACAACATGCATGCTCTCTCTCTCTCTCTCTCTCTCTCTCTCTCACACACACACACACACACACACACACACACACACACACAACATGCATGCACTCTCTCTCACACACACACACACACACACACACACAACATGCATGCACTCTCTCTCTCACACACACACACACACACACACACACACACACACACACAACATGCATGCACTCTCTCTCTCACACACACACACACACACACACACACACACAAGCCCCACTATCATCATACCTGAATCATAACATTTAAATAAATGCAACTTCCCTTTCCCCTTCCTCGTTTTTTTTTCTTCCTTTTTTATTTTTACTTTGTCTGATCAGATCGGATCTCAGCATGAATGATCATCATCATCATCATCATTTACTGCAGCAGCATCACCATCATCATCATCATCATCATCATCATCATCATCACCTTCACATGAAACCTGAATCACAGTTTTAAATATAACTCTTACATCCACCATTGTTATAGTGATTGCCTCAAACCTTCATCAATACTACTACTACTACTACTACTACTACTACTACTACTACTACTACTACTACCACCACCACTACTACTACCATCATCACTACTACCATCATCACTACTATCACCATCATTACTATCACCATCATTAACCATTTCTGCTATTATCACTACAACTACTACCACCACCACTGCTAATACTACTATCATCAACACTATCACCACTAATACTACTATATCACCAACTGTACTACTTCCACCACTGTAGTGTTCTCTACTCCCACTGATACTACTTCTCGTCTTAAACCTTTAGAATTTAAATTGACCTTATCTAACTCAAATATTCTTCTTGTTCTGTGTTCAAACCATCCAGATCTGGCTTCTCACACCTGCCCTACAGTGTCATTCTGAAAATTAAAAATCACTTTGTTGAAATTTCAAAGCCAAGGGTAAAATCAATACATATTTAACATCATCATCATCATCATCATCATCATTGTCGTCGTTTAACATCTGCTTTCCATGCTAGCATGGGTTGGACGATTTGACTGAGGACTACACCAGGCTCCAATCTGATTTGGCAGAGTTTCTACAGCTGGATGCCCTTCCTAACGCCAACCACTCTGAGAGTGTAGTGGGTGCTTTTACGTGCCACCGGCACGAAGGCCAGTCAGGCGGTACTGGCAATGGTCACGCTCAAAATGGTGTATTTTACGTGCCAGTAGGTTACCAGTGTGGTATAAAGTCATCTGCAAAGAAAGCAAGGAAAATGTTCCATTATTCCTTTTCTGCCCATTACTTCTGGAAAGGTCGTGGGTACCTCACTTTAGGGTCCTCTCAGAAGCAACTGTCATCAGGCTTAGTAAAGATCACTTCAGAGATTTGTATTTTCTTTTTCTTTTTCATAAAGGTCGAGCCATGGGAAAGGAGAGATAAGAAAAGTGTGAGTTTAAAGAGTGGGTTGGGCGGTTAGGGTGGGGGTGGGGGCACACTGAAACAACAGCAACAACACCAACAATGGTGACCTACTGACCTGCTTGGTCAGGTTTCTTGCTACGCTTGATTTCCTTTCTATTGTTGTATTTTCACCTGATATGTAGGTAAATGGGTCTCACCCAATACCTGCACAACTCCTTCCTCATTCACTCTTACTGCACCCACATTAGCACAGACACTCCCACATCTCTGTCTCTCACTCGCTCCTTATCTTTCAGGTACACACACACACACACAAATACATATGCAACATGTGCTCATATATACACGTTCATGCACTGTCATACATGCGCACGGTTGCTAACCACATAAGTCACAGTCTTACCTTGTCTCAATTTCATTTCTTCCCTTCACACCTTCTCCTCTTTATTTTCTCTCTCTCTCTCTTTCACACACACACACACACAAATGCAAAGTTACAGGTGTGGGTTTGTGTAACCACAAACACACAATTTAAATTGACCTTATCTAACTCAAATAGTCTTCTTGTTCTGTGTTCGAACCATCCAGATCTGGCTTCTCACACCTGCCCTACAATGTCATTCTGAAAATTAAAAAATCACTTTGTTGAAATCTCAAAGCCAAGGGTAAAATCAATACATATTTAACATCATCATCATAATCATCATCGTCGTTTAACGTCCGCTTTCCATGCTAGCATGGGTTGGACGATTTGACTGAGGACTGGTGAAACCAGATGGCTACACCAGGCTCCAATCTGATTTGGCAGAGTTTCTACAGCTGGATGCCCTTCCTAACGCCAACCACTCTGAGAGTGTAGTGGGTGATTTTACGTGCCACCAGCAAGAAGGCCAGTTAGGTTCATTTTGAAGCCACTTGGTTTCAAATTCAGCACCTTGGGCATACATCTACTGTATGTGGGAAGTTGAATGGAGGCATAACGTCACCATCAGTGGTGATCACTCCAAAGTTTGCTGGGGTCCCAAGGCACTCCGCTGGCCCACAACGTGTTAATAGTGATGATAATGTTGACCACATTGAGAATAATAATGATGATGATGACTATAATTTTTTTGTTTGTTTTGTTTTTTCTTTAGATCATGAAAATGTTTTTTGATTTTGCTGATAATGTGGAACAATTTTGGTTCTCAATATAATCAATCACTGCATTCCATGTCTCTACCACTAAAAAAAAAAATGCAAGCAAAAGAACCCTCTCTTCATTTTTATTTTGTGATTGGCTCTATTCATGAAAAATACTCTCTCACTATCCATTTATATCTATCTAATTATCTCTCTCTGTTTGTTTTGTCTATCTATCTCTGTTTATCTCTCTCTCTCTCTCTCTCTCTCTATCTATCTATCTATCCATCTGCGTATCAAATCTGATCTATCCCTATTTTTCTGTCCATCCATCCATCCATCCGTCCATCCATCCATCCATCTATCTATCTATCTATCTATCTATCTATCTATCTATCTGTGTATCAAATCTAATCTATCTGTTTTTCTTGCTATCTATCTCTTCCTGCAATTCTTCAGTGCTGCTCTTACAAAGAAATATATATTCCAGATACTGGAAATCGGTTTCTTCGACGCCTAGCAATCAATAATTTCGGTTCACTTTATCGATTATATTTGGTTCTGGATGGTGGTGGCACCAGCAGCAGTAATAGTAGTGGTAGTAGTGTTGGTGGCGATGGTGGCTGTTATAGCATGATAATGGTGCCTGCTTGTAGATGGCATGACATGGTGGTGGTGGTGGTGGTGGTGGTGGTGGTGGTGGTGGTTGTCGTGATAGTGGTGCTTGTTATGACATGTAGTGGTGGTGGTGGTGGTGGTGGAGGAGGAAAGCTGTTTGTCAGATTGAGCTTATGACAGTAACGTGGTGGTCGTGACAGTGGTGGTGGTGTTGTCATCATCATCTGCTGTCTTGTCTTGCCATTGTGGTAATTCTGAGTGGGTTGTGGTGGGAGGTAATGTCGATAGGGAGGTCGATGCTCTGCATGTGCATGCATGTGGCAGGATGGTGGCAGAAGCGGAGACAAGATGTGCACTTACTTACACAAACACCCACACACTTATGTAAAGCACATTATGTATGCACATCTGCATGTATACATCCGCCTACATTGTACACACATCATTCACATGCATACATATACATGTGTGTATGTATATATATATACACAAGCATATGTTTACTTGCACATGCTCACATACACACGCCCACGTATTACATAACCAAACATGCACACACATGCATTGACCAGCACGTACACTCATACATTCACACAGACATATACACATACATGTATGCACACCCACGTATTACATAAACACACACATACATTCATACATGCACATACACTACATTCACACAAACATACATTTACACATACACACATACATGTTTGCACATCCATGTATTACATGAATACACCAACACATAAACTCATACATTCAGACATATACATATATATATATATATATATACACACACATACACATATACACGTGTATGCACACCCATGTTATATAAACACACAAACACATACACATACCATCACATACAAACATGCACATACACGTACAAACACCCACATATTCCATGAAGACACGCATATATGTAGACATACATATACACATACACGCCCACATATTACACTCACTCATACACATGCACAGGCATATATGCAGAAGACACGTGCATAAACACCCAGCACATGCACGTGTGTGTGCACACATAAATATACATGTTTTACTCTAAGTAGAGGTCATGGCAAGTACCATTCTACTGTTACTTTAACTACAACCACTACCACTTCTGCTGCAACTACAAACACTACTACTACTACTACCACCACTTCTACTGTTGCTACTATTAATACTACTACTACTGCAACCACCGCCACTACGAACACTACCACTACTACTACGTTACTACTACCACCATCACAACTGCAACAAACGCTGCCACTACTACTACTACAACCACCACAACCGCAACAAACCCTGCCACTACTACAACCACCACGACCACTACTACTATTACCACTGGTACTGATAATACCACCACCACCACTACTACATCCCTACTATTACTATTATTATTACTACTACTACTTCTGCTACCACTACCACTGATACAGCCACCTCTACCACCACCACCACCTACTACTACTACTACTACTACTACTACTACTACCACTACTACAGATCTTTAATTTCACTGTTATTCACTTTGGGTGAATTTCATTCCCCACCTTCCAACTTTGTTATATTTATTTTTTTATTTTTTAATCTTTTATAGTTTCTTTTTCTTTTCATATTTTTATTTTTTCATTTTAAGGGGGCACTTTTTTTATTTCTAATTCCTCCCTCCCTCCCTCCCACCCACTTCCTTCTCCCCACCCCCTCACCCCTATTTTTTTCTCACACTTTGCCTACCTATCGAGTTTCAATTTGGCTGAGGTTCAAGGCTTTCTTTGCAGGGGCTGTGTGCCCTAGTTGTAGTCATCATCACCATCATCATCATCATCATTGTATTCATGCTAATTATTATAATTATCATTATCATCATCATCATCTTCTTCAGTTTTTAATAGCCATTCTAAGTGTGTTAACGTGGGTTGGATAGATCTGCTGTGCATCTAAATTGCTACTGTTTTGGGCTCTTTCACCTGCCCACCCCCCTCGAATTTGGAAAGGCCTCACTATCTTATTACATATTCGTTCTAAACAGCAACAGAAGCATCATATATCCTCCTCCTCCTCATCATTATTTTTCATTATTTATCATCATCAACATCTCCATCTTCAACTTTATCTTTATATCCATCAACACTATCATCATCATCATCATCATCTTCTTTAGTTTCACCATCATTATCATAATCATCTTAATATCTGTCTCTATAACCATCAACATCATTATCATCATCTTCAGTGTCATCATCATCATCATTATCACCATCACCACCATTTTCATCTTCGACTTTATGCTAATATTCATTATCATCATCATCATCATTTTCAGCATCAGCATCATCATCTGTTTTACTACATCTTCAATGGACATTATTTACATTTTGACGGATATTTGTCCTCATCTTGTTTGTTGTTAACACAACGTTTCGGCTGATATACCCTCCAGCCTTCATCAGGTGTCTTGGGGAAATCCATCAAAATGTAAATAATGTAAATAATGTACAAAATTCCTCATCTCTTAAATATAGAACTGTACATCAACATGGGTTTGATAGATCTGTAGTAAGAGTTAGATTTTCACTAATAATCATTCTGTTCCTTTATTTGTTTTGGTCATTTGACTACAGCTATGCTGGGGTACCACCTTGAAGGGGTTTTTTTGGGGGGGAAGGGAGATGGGTCAAACAAATTGACCCTAGGACTTATTTCTTAATCCTAGTACTTATTCTATTGGTCTCTTTCGCTGAACTGCTGAGTTACAGGGACATAAACACACCAACACCGGTTGTCAAACGATAGCTGTTGGACAAACATAGACACACACATACACACCGCTTGCTTGGAGGACCAACCTTCTGGGTCCTATTACAGGGTTTAGTAAAGCTGAAGGACCACTGTGACGGGAATATGTTCAATAAAATCATAATTAACTGATCTTCTTGTATTTTCTTTTACCCAAAGCTAGGAACTTTTCAGCATCCCTCCTTGTATGTATGTATGTGTATGTATGTATATATATGTGTGTGTGTGTGTGTGTGTACACGAGGGGATGCTGAAAAGTTGTAGCGAAAGGCCTGGTTGGAGGCCCAACCTTCTGAGTTTTTTTTTTTACTGGGCTTAGAAAAACTGAAGGATCACTGCAATAAGTGAGTGAATCTGAGCGGGGAATATGTTTTCAGCGTCCCCTCATATATATATATGACCAGCTTCTGCCAGTTTCCGTCTACCAAATCCATTCACAAGGCTTTGGTCTGTTCGAGGCTATAGAAGAAATGCCACACAATGAGATTGAACCTGGAACCATGTGGTTGGGAAGCAAACTTCTTACCACATGGCCACACCTGCACCTGTTGGCTTTTTGTTTATTTATCTTCAGTTTTCTTTTGCTTTTTATTTTCAGTTTTCCTCTCTTTTCTTTCAGTTCCTGCCATAATGCCCCTACCCCCACAAAACAGCACCCCCTTACAAAAATTAACCCCCCCCCCAGCACACACACACACTTACATACACAGCCATCTCCCTCGCCGCCACCACTTTTCCCCATTCTGGTTTTTACTGTAATATTTCTATTAACATCATGATGGAAATATAATCGCCATAATTAGAACAAATTTGGTTAGGATTATAGGTTGCTGGTGGGTAATATATATGTGTATGTATGTATGTGTGTGTGTGTTTATGTATTGGTGTGTGCATCTCATTTCTATGTATATATGTATATATCTCTGTGTGTGTGTTCACGTATTGGTGTGCACATCTTGTTTTTGTGTGAGTGCATGTGTATATGTTTATATTTTGGTGTGTGTAGCTCATTTCTGTGTGTATGTGTGTGTATTGGTATGTGCATCTTATTTCTGTATATGTGTATATGTGTTTGTGTGTGTTAATGTATGTGTTTATATACACAAACACACATACACATATGTGTTTATATATTGGTATGCACATCTTATTTGTGTGTGTGTGTGTGTGTGTGTGTGTGTGTGTGTGTTGGCATATGTTAATACATGCATTTGGGAATCTGTTTGTGCATGTATCCGATATTGGTGTTCGTGCATTTGTAGATATTCGAGTTGGCCTCTGTGAACATGTGTTTATGCATCTGATTGGACATGTGTCTGAGGTGATGGCGCTGGTGGTGGTGGTGTTGGTGTTGACGGGGGTATGCTAATGCATGAGGTTTGTGTGTGTTGTGTATCTTGCATATGTATATGTGGTTAGAGTGTGTGAATGCAAATAGATATAAATCCACTCACAAGTCTTTGGCCAGCCTGAGGCTCTAGCAGAAGACACTTGCCCAAGGTGCCACGCAGTGGGACTGAACCCGGAACCATTTGGTTTGTAAGAAAGCTACTTACCACACAACCACTCCTGCGCCTTTTATTCATATGTTTTTATTTAATTGAATCATTATATGTTAATTATAATTTGGAAGATTACTAATTTGATTTCCTAATTAAATGTCATTTTTTTTCTCCTGTTATGTTGCAGCAACTGCCCCAGTGGTCTGACCTCATATATTGCACGTTGCGCCTGTGATGAGATGCTAAAGAAGGACCTTAGTCATTTGTATAGGATCCCCACAGAAAATAACAAACCTCAGGGTAAGTCCTCTTCTTCCTCATATCTACTCTCCCTCTTCTTAACGATACTCTTATTACTGTTTTATTAATATAAAGGCACATGGCTTGGGGTGGTTAGGGTGTTGCACTCATGATTGCAAGATTCATCATCATCATCATTTAACGTCCATTGTCCATGCTTGCATGGGTTGGATGGTTTCACCAAAGCTGGGGAGCTGCACCAGTGTCCAGCTTGATTTAGCATGATTTCTACAGCTGGATGCCCTTCCTAACGCCAACACTTTATAGAGTGTGCTTGCTGGTTGTTTGGAGATCTCCTGCCAGTTTCTAAAGTTCCTGGCTTTAAGGGTCTAGCAAAAAGCCTGGTTGGAGGTCCAACCCTCCAAGTTCTTTTACAGGGCTGAGAAAAACTGAAGGACTGATGCAATAATTCTGTGAATCTGGGAGGGGAATATGTTGAATAAAATCATAATTAACTGATCCTCCTGTATTTTCTTTTACCCAAAGCAAGGAACTTTTCAGCACCCCCTCATATAAGAGAAAGGCACTTGCTCTTTGTGAGACATTGCTGGTGAGCTAAACGAGGCTGGCAAGTGACCTTCTGGTATCTAAAAGGGTTAAGATTACACTAGAGCTGAGGGACAAAGAAAATTGTCTAAAACTACTCTCCAGAGTTCAATCAACCAGTTTATCAATGAAAATAATAAATGCGTTAATGTCATACCAAAAAAGAAAAAAAAAAGATCAATTCCATTAACTAAACATACCCTTTCCCTCCCACTGCAGAGCGTGGTCTTGCTTGTGCTTTACTCAAAAGAAATAAGTAGTCCTGTCTGTATGCTTTTAGATGTGAATGTGTTTGAAGTTGTTGATACATGCTTTGTAGCGATGTATTGAATTGCATGTATGTTGAGTGGCAAGGTAGGTGGGTAGGCAGGTAGGTAGGTAGGTGGGTAGGTAGGTAGAATTTTTGAATAGCTGTTGGTACCTGCAATTGATCCTGTATAATGAATGGTCTGTCAGCTGCAGACTGGCTAAGCAAATTAGTCAGACTGCTGACGAACATGGAAAGGCACCATTAACGAGGAACATAAGCATGTTTAACTTCATATAGAGTATTATATTTGCAGTGTTCATATGCACATACATACGCTATCACACACACACACACACACACACACACAACACACGAATAAGCGCGTGCACTCATGTTGTCTTTATCGTCTTGTACACGTGTAACTCTGAATATAAATGTACAAACAGTTGTATTTGCGTGTGTGCTAAGTAGCTTGCTTACCAACAACATGGTTCTGGGTTCAGTCCCACTGTGTGACACCTTGGGCAAGTGTCTTCTACTATAGCCTCGGGACGACCAAAGCCTTGTGAGTGGATTTGGTAGATGGAAACCGAAAGAAGCCCGTCTTATATATGTATGTAGGTATATGTTTGTGGGTCTGTGTTTGCCTCCCCATCATCGCTTGACAACCTAGTACTTAGCGGTTCAGCAAAAAGTACTAGGCTTCAATCCCCACTTTCAACCAAGGGAGAATGTTGGCCCGCTCACCTAGCTAGTGGGGTGGCATCACTCCAAGGCTAAAACAATGCAAAGAAAATTGTGACCAGCAATGTAACACCATTTGATCACACACACACATATACACACATAAGCCATGCACCCTCCCTGCCGGTGGCATGTAAAAAGCACCCTTCGAGTGTGGTCGTTGTCAGCGTTGCCTTACTGGCACATGTGCCAGTGAGACGTGAAAAACAACATTCGAACTATATAAAATGATGAGAAATTGCCTGATCAAACACCAACATTTTATCTACCCTACCACGTGCAGTAGCCAATGTGAACTGATGTCGCTGAATACATACATACACACACACACATATATATATATATATATATATATATATATATATATATATATATATATATATATATAATACACATACATACACGTGTATATCAACACAATAAATGCATTAAAGTATAGCAGTGCAAGTTTATTATTTATAAAATTTTAATTTACACACATAGATTCTTGTCTCAGTGTTTTACTTCATGAATTCTTTCTTATTTTTCAAAATAGATCGTGTGTGTGTGTGTGTGTGTATGTTCATGTGTTATGTGTAGTTTAATGTTTATCAATCTACCCAATTTGTTATGCCAAGTTGATCTTCAATGCATCAATCAAGACCATCCGCTTCAAAAAGATGTTTCATCTTTCTACTGTGACAGCCAACCTATCGCCGCTTCTGACACGCACACACGCACGCGTACTCTGACATTGGACTCTGCTCTCTGACTGAGCCAAGTTCAGCAAGCACTGAATTTCACCAATTATTCAAGACATTGCTTTGGCTGCCGTTGCTGCCGCAGCGAAGCACACCAACGGCACCAGCAGCAGTTGTTCTACTACCACACATTGATTGCCAAGTGTTGTCTTGCTATGTTAATAAACTAGCAATATTCTGATATTCCAATATCTGTATATATATGTGTGTGTGTGTGTGTGGCTTTGATGACAAGAACTCTTGTCTTATATGTTTGCTGCCATATTTTCTCTTGCCTTCTCTTCCCGCCCGCCCACCCACCCTTCTCTCTCTCTCTCTCTCCTGTCACACATTCATCCACTCTGTCTCGCACATTTTTTTTTCAATATGCAAATGTAAACATCTATGTTTATGTAAATACATGCATGCATATGCACATTGCACACGCAAATATACATATATATATGTGTATATGTGCATACATGTATGTATGGGTTTGGTGATGCAAACAGGAAGAATAGAACTTAAAACATGTGTAAATACATATACATACATATATATATATATATATATTGTTTTTATTAAAATTTGGTAAGTGCTAATGCACGAAACTCTTGTCCCTTGGGTCACTCTGTTGCTTGCGCTAAATATTAACAATATATATATATATATATATATATATATATATATATATATATATATAATGCAAGTATGTGTGTGTGTATCTATCTATATACATATATATACACACACACATGTATAAGTATCTATAAATGTGTGTGTGTGTATATATATATATATATATATATATACAAAAAAATGCAAGTATGTGTGTGTCTTTCTTTCTATATACATATATATACACACACACATATGTATATGTATAAATATCTATAAATATATAAATAAGTATCTATAAATGTGTATATATATATATATATATATATATATATATATATGTATATACGTGTGTGTGTGTATACATACGCAAACACACCATAAGCTAATGTAAGAAACAAATATCTCCTACACACACACACACACACAAACATGTATACACAGACACACTAAAGTGCCCTCGTGCAGTTGTTATACATGCATAACTTTTTGTTGTTCTTCTTATCCATCCGTTCACCCACCCCAACACTTGGTGAGTTCGACTTTACCTTTCATCTATGTAGGGGTCGATACAATAAGTATCAATAAAATACAAAGAGGGGTGGTGGTGGTGGTGGCATAAGTGCAGCAGCTGTGAGAATTGTGTTGGGTATAACCCATCTCCCATAACAAAAAAAAAATTGGTTTTGTGCCGCCTTCATCAAAAACCTTTGTTGTTGGTGGTGGTGCTGGTAATGATGATGATGGTGGTAGTGAAAATGATGGTGATAATGATGTAGTTTTGGTAGTAGTGTTGTTGGTGGTGGTGGTGGTGATTGTGGTCTTGGTAATTGCGTTATTTATGTTGTTGTTGTTGTTGTTGTTGTTGTTGTTGTTGTTGGTGGTGGTGGTGGTGGTGGTGGTGGTGGCAGCAGCGGTGGTGGTAGTTGCGGTGTTTATATTGGTAGTGGTGGTGGTGGCAATGGTAGCAGTGCTGGTGGTAGTGTTGGTGGTGATGGTTGTTTTGGTAGTTGCGGTGTGTGTAGTGGTGGTAATGCTCTTGGCCGGTTGTGGTGTTCGCATGTTGGTAGTGCTGCTGTTACTGTCGATGATGATGATGATGATGGTAGTGGTGGTGGTGGTAGTGCTACTACAGATGATGACTGTGGTGGTAGTATCGCTGTCGTCGTTGTTGTTGTTGTTGGTGGTGGTGGTGGCATTGATGATGCTATTGTTATAGTTTTTAGAGGAAGAGGAGGAGGTAGAGGAGGTGTGGCTGTAACAGTTAAGCAACAGATCAAATAATTCATATTTTTTAAATTTTATCTTTATTTTCCTCGTTTGTTTTTTGTTTTTTCCTTTTCTTCTCTTTGTCTCAAATTCCACCGGGAGAGATTCATCGGGGTTCATTTTTGCCTATGGCCCCTCTAATAGTGCAGGACTCAATAAATTGGGGCTGGTTGTTAAGCTCCAGGCTAATTTCAATCAAACTCATAGGAGACGGAAAAGTAATATTTTTTAAAACCAGAGAGAGAGAGAGTGTGTGTGAGAGAGAGAGAGGGGGGGTGAGAGAGAGAGAGCGGGGGTGAGATAGAGAGAGAGGGGTGAGAGAGAGAGACAGACAGACAGAAAGAAAGAGAAAGTAGTCTGAATGCAAGTACCTGGTTGGCAGGTAGGACAAGACAACTGTGGATGATCAAAAAACTAAAACCTTCATCGATCCTCATAAGGTCAGCTGAATCGGAGCTGGCCTGGGGTTAAACAACCACAATGATATTATTTAGCGAGGTATGCCGGGAAGAGGTGGGGGGTGGGGGGGGGGTCAGCAAATATGTAAACAAAATGACCTCCGCTCCCTATAGTTCACATCCTGTAAGCAAGACAGGAAGGACTGATTGAAGTGATAGCTTCCTGTTTACTTCATCTGATTCTGTCTGCATGGGTGCTTGCATGTGTGTGTGTGTGTGTGTGTTTTATAGGCATGTAAATATGTGTGTTTAGGAGTATGTTCATCTGAATTTCTTCAGTTTTCAGTTATAGCTGTGGGCATAGCTGTGTGGTAAGAAGCTTGCTTCCCAACTACATGGTTCTGGGTTCAGTGGCACCTCGGGCAAGTGTCTTCAACTATAGCCTTGGGCCGACTAAGCCTTGTCAGTGAATTTGGTAAACAGAAACTGAAAAAAGCCTGTCATATATATATATATATATATATATATATATATGCCGGAGTAAGCACATGAAATGTGCAACAAGGTGGAAAAAAGAGTATTCAAATACCAGAGGTAGAGTAATATGCTTTATTTAAAAGCAGCAGAAATATAACAAAAAGCTGTTACTCAGAGTTTCACTCCCGTTCAACTGTCTGATGAACGGAAACGTGAAACTCTGAGTAACAGCTTTTTGTTATATTTCTGCTGCTTTTAAATAAAGCATATATATACACACGCGCGCGATCTGATCAATAAATATCCAGACTGTTGCCATAGTAATGAACTTAAAGCATGCAAAGCGAAGCCACTTGGCAGAGATTGACCTTGAACTCTGTTGTGCATGTACACTAAGTTTTAATGTTCTAGTTCACTTCCGCTGTTTACAGCAGTGCATAGACAGAGGGTGTGTAGCGTGTGATCGTCGCATTGACCATGACAGGGAAAGTTGAGCAGAGAATTTGCATCAAAGTTTGCCAAAAGCTTGGTGATACCTGCTCAGAGGCCTGCACAAAGTTTTCAAAAAGTTTTCATCGTTCTCGACACAATTAAGGAGATCTTGTGCAACCCAAGTGTCTTTTTGGTCAGCTGAAAGCAGTTTTGGCTCAAACTCGGCAGACATGCGTCTCATACCTGAATCTTCAGTGATAATGGACTGAGCCGAACCATAACCAATCTGCCCATCCTCTGATAACTCACGGATGATGATTCAACGACACCAGACCCTGTGAAACTACCCAGCCCATGGTTTCACATTTTTGAAAAAGGCCAACAATTTCAGGCGGTGGAGAAGGTCAGTTAATTACATTGACCCTAAAAGGATGAAAGGCAAAGTCGACTTCGGCAGACTTTGAACTCACGACCTAAAGACAGACGGAAAGCCACTAAGCATTTTCCAACTTAGAAAATAAATATGGGTTGTGGGAGTGGGTAAGCCGATTACATCGTCCCCAGTGCTCGACAGATACCGATGTTATCGACCCTGAAAAGATGAAAAAAAACAAAGTCAACCTTGCCAGGCTTTGAACCCAGAACCTAAAGACCACTAAGCATTTTAGCACAGCATGCTAATGACTCTGCCACTAACAACACCAGCACAACCACCAACACCACCACAACCCCCCACACCCACTCCCTACCTAAGCCTAATCCATATTAGAAACAACAGCTGGATATTTCACACAGTCTGGGGAGGATGGGATTTCCGCTTCACTGATTCATTGTGATAAAAAGTCTCAGCTTAACCAGTCTTTTCTTCTTCTTCTTCTTCTGCCTCCTCTTCTTCTTCATCTGGTTCCATTACTCCTTCCTCTCTTCCCCTTCCTCCTCCCACACTTTCTTCGTCTTCCTCCATTATTTTTTCCTCCCCACTTCTTCGTCTTCCTCCTCCTCCCTCTTCTTCCTCCCTCTTCTTCCTCCTCCTCCTTTGTGCCATATATTTTGACTTTTCCACACTACTTGGTTCTGGATAATCTGTCTGTAAATGTAGGCGATGTTGGTGGTTCTGTCTATGTGCATGTGTTATCTAGATAATATGCTTATGTTTGTGTATGTGTTTGCATGCATAAATAACCTTCACACACACACACACACACACACACACACACACACACACACAAAATGCTTCTGTCTATCTTTCTTTCTCTTTCTTCCCCTCCTCCTATATATATATCACCGCCATCATTTAATGTCTGTTTTCTGTGCTGCCATGGGTTGGACAGTTCGACAGGATCTCGCAAGATGCAGGGCTGCATGAGCTCCAACATCGCTTTGGTTTCTGCAGCTGAACACCAACCACTATAACGTATTGCCAACCACTTTACAATGTGTGTGTGCATGCATGCACAGATAGATAGATAGATAGATAAATAGATAGATACTTCCATTGAGGGCTTATATGCCCAGATAGAGGATCTTTTTTAAAACGGGGGCCACATTTTTCATTAATGTTTTACGTAGTGTTTTTGGTACCGAAAGACTTTCAAACTTCGTATACTTATCCATTTTGTGTTATAGAACAGAAAAATATTTTTATATTCGAATTTATTTCATGTAAAAAATTGTCTTATTTCGATAATTTCAACCAATCACTGACAAGTATTCAGTTGTTTATATTTACTCCTTTGGCTGATTAAGCCATAGCTTCGTTTTATTTTATTTTTTCATTTTAAATTTGCTTTTTTCATTTTCTTTTTTTTTTCTTCGTTTTATTTGCTTTTTTCTTTTTAAATTTGCTGTTTTACCCTAACCCTAATCCTAACCCTAACCCTATCACCGATAGAATTGTTTCAGAATCGTTTGTTTATGTAGTCGGCACTTAATGTATATCGGCTGAATGGACGTCAGTGATTGGTTGAAATTACAGAAATACGACAACTTTAACATGGAATAACTTAGGGATTTCTTTTTTTTTTAAGAAGACTAAGAGAAAAAGATGTTTTATATGACACATTCTACCAGTGTTCCAAGTTTCAAAGTGTTTCGTTAATGAAAAATGTGGCCCCCGTTTTAAAAAAAGATCCCAGATAGATGTGTATGTATATCAGCAGTGGTAGCAGGGTAATACTAATAATATTCTTTTCTACTCTAGGCACAAGGCCCGAAATTTGGGGGAAGGGGGTCAGTCGATTAGATCGATCCCAGTACGCAACTGGTTCTTAATTTATTGACCCCAAAAGGATGAAAGGCAAAGTCAACCCCAGCAGAATTTGGACTCAGAACGTAAAGACAGACGGAATACCGCTAAGCATTTCACCCAGTGTGGTAACGGTTCTGCCAGTTTGCCACCGTGTAAACCTAATTAATATTAAATGGGCGATGAAAACTGCTAAAATTATGGCTGATAATTGGGAGAATTGATAACAAAAAGTTGAATGGATGTTATATTGTAAATTCAGAATTCATATCTGTATGTGAAATGCCAAAGATGTCAAAGGGCAACATAATTATAAGTTAATTTAAATGTAAGTAATTTAGATGTTGAGTTGGTGAGTTAAGATAATGTGTATATCATTAAATATTATTGGCTTTAATATAATTATATTACGGTGTTCTTAACTTATATAGCTCTAGGTAGGAATAGAATATACATACACACACACACACCCCATGTCTCAATCAATTAGTAATTGTAATTATGATAAGAAGGTATTTTGTAAGTTTTTGAAATATGGCCAGGTGTGTGTATGTGTATATACATACACACACATACATACATAGTATCTGTGTGTGTGTGTGTGTGTATATATATAGTAATGTACATATTGAGTGGTATGTATACATATATCTGTGTGTATGACTGCTCTACTTTTTTTTATTTCTTTACTTGTTTCAGTCATTAGACTGTGGTCATGCTGGGGCACTGCCTTGCAGAACTTTAGCTGAAAAAAATTAACCCCAATATCTATTTTTTTTTTTCTTCTAAGGCCTGCTACTTATTTTATCGGTTTCTTTTGCTGAACTGCTAAGCTAGTGGGACATAAACACACCAACACTGGTTGTCAAATTGTGATGGGGAATAAACACAGACACAAAGACACCCTCAGAGTAAATAGTAAATTGAGGATCTACGGTAGTATTTAAAGGATTCATGAAAAAATGTGGCTTTCGATGTATGTATTTGAAGAATTCCCAACCACTTGGTTCTGGGTTCAGTCCCTCCTCATGGCACCTTGGACAAGTGTCTTCTATAGCCTCGAGCCGACCAAAGCCTTGTGAGTGTATTTGGTAGACAGAAACTGAAAGAAGCCTGTCATATACGTATATGTATATATTTATGTGTTGACAACCAATGTTGGTATGTTTACATCCCCGTAACATAGAATAAGTACTAGGCTTTAAAAATTATAATTCCTGAGGTCGATTTCCTCGACTAAAAACCTTTCAATGCGGTGCCCCAGCATGGCCACAGTCAAATTACTTAAACAGGTAAAAGGAACAAAAAAGAAAATAGGTGAAAAACAGAATAGGAATATTGAAAGAAGTATCTATAAAACTAGTTTTTAAAGAAATAACACACACACACACACATAATGTTGTGATGTTGGTCACTTTACACACCATGGAAACCAGACGACTGACCCTATGAGTCCTAGGACTCAAGACAGTTCTTATTTTTTTCATAACAGAAGCTAATCTAACCTCATTTCTCTCTCCGTATATTTCCAGAAATTGATGCCCGTGCTCTGCTCAAAGAAGTCATTGCCCAAGTACACGAAGTCTGCCTACTGATGCAAGGCAGCTTACCGAAATTCAAAGTGCCTGATTGTAATTATAGAGTCAGTGTGTCGGCTATTCGGAACTTCCGGCGGAAGATGGAAGACCGACACATCGTTCTTCCTGATCTAAATAGTCTTTTTGCCTTAAAAGTACGTAAATGGTTATTTCTTTTTGATTCTGTCTATTATTGTTACATACGTCACCATCGTTGTCGTCATTGTCATCATAAATATAGTCATGATCAAAAATATAATCATGATCAAAATTATCATCATCATCATCATCATCATCATGAACCTCACCATCATTGTTTATGTCATCGTCACCACTATTCTCATCATCATTAATGTCATCATTGTCACTGTTGTCATCATCATCATCATTATAACCATTTCAACATTGTCGTCAATACCACCATTTTGATTATCATCACCATTGTACCCTTCACCACCATCGTCCCCATCACCACCACTGTCCCATCCTCACCACCATCGTCCCATCATCACCACCACTGTCCCATCCTCACCACCATCGTCCCATCCTCACCGCCATCGTCCCATCATCACCACCACTGTCCCATCCTCACCACCACTGTCCCATCCTCACCACCATCGTCCCATCATCACCACCACTGTCCCATCCTCACCACCATCGTCCCATCATCACCACCACTGTCCCATCCTCATCACCATCGTCCCATCCTCACCACCATCGTCCCATCCTCGCCACCATCATCTGATCTTGTATTATTATTTGTTGCAGGGTTACCCTAGCCAGTCCTACTATGCTGTTTATGATGGTCACTCTGGTGTGGAGGCAGCTGTTTATACAATGACCCATCTGCACTGCAACATGGTTCACAACCCATATTTCTCCTCCGATGCCCCGTGTGCCCTTAAATACAGTTACAAACTCACCGACAAACATTTCCTGGAAAAATCTAAACGAGAGGTAAAATATATTTTTTTACTTGTTTCAGTCATTTGACTGCGGCCATGCTGGAGCACTGCCTCAAAGGGTTTTTAGTCAAAGATTTATTCTTTGTAAGCCTAGTGTTTATTCTATTGGACCCTTTTGCTGAACTGCTAAGTTACGAGGACATAAACACACCAGCATCGGTTGTCAAACAATGGCAGGGGGAACAAACACACACATACATATATATATGTATATATACAATGGGCTTGTTTCAGTTTCCATCTACCAAATCCACTCACAAGGTTTTGGTCGGGCTAAGGCTATAGTAGAAGACACTTGTGGTTAGGAAGTAAACTTCTTACCACACAGCCATGCCTGCATAGAGAGACAGGGTGCATGTGTGTGTGTGTGTGTGTGTGTGTGAAAAAATGTGTACCATATCTGATGTCCTGTTAGATATGCTTTTTGTCTCAAAAAATCATCCCAGGTCCTATATGCGAAGTTGTGGAGGTAGGGTGAGTGACCGGAAAGGAGAGGGAGTGATGTCATGAAGGGACCAGAAGAGTGAGGGGCAACATGAGGTCATGTCAGGAAGCAACAGGTTAAAGATGGCCTCCTGCTTAGGGGGTCTGTAGCAAGGTCAAGTGTGCTGAGAGTGGTTGTTGAGTAGTAGTCCTTGCTAGTAAGTGGTTGGGAGAGCCAACACATGATTGCAGCTGTGAGGTCTGGCTGGTTCCCCCCCCCCCCCCCCGTGATCTTAAACATGGAGGGATTGCCGCCAATTGTAATTTGAGGTAAGAGCAACTTTATTTCGTGCCTTACAATAACATCTGCTGCGCAAAAGACTCTCGAAAATGCACTGCTAAAATTGGGGTGGGTCTAGTATGCTCGTGTATATATATTATGCCATCAAATACAGTGTGTGTGTGCATATATATACATATATATATATATACCCTTTTTTTTTTTTGACACTCCTTAAAAAGACCATTTCAATACAATGGCCCTTCTCTCTCTCTTTTACTACATCCATCTCTCTATCTGTCTGACTATCAGTCTATCTATCTATCTATCTATCTGCCTGTCTATCTATCTATCTGCTTATACATCTTCCATTGTCTCCAAAGCCTCAACCCAAAAAAGCAAAAAAACAAAACAGTGTTCTGTTATAAACAAAACCTCCAAAAACACCTGTTTTATATAAATAAGCAAGATCTCTGTATTCTCACAGAATTATATTTGACAAGTTCAAAAGCGCTAATATATGTATAAAATAAATGAAAGAAGTTATTCCAAAATTCTGACGACTTTTTTTTTCAATATTTAATTCTGTACATCACACCTAACACTTTACACACACACACACACACACACACACACACACACACATATATATATATATATAAGGGAGAAAGTGGGATGTATATATGAAGAGTGATTTAGAGGGAAAGAGAGCAATTCTTACTTTCTAACATCAGTTTTATCTTCCTAAATTTCTGTTTGTATGTCAGTCTGATTGTGTGGGTGTGAATGTGTGTGTCTATATACGAGAGTACAACTGTTTAGACAACATGTGTATATATTTATATATATATATGAGGATGTATATACGTATGAATGTGCGTGTGTGCATTTCCATAATTCTGTAGGTTTTTTTCTTTTTTTACCCAATTCTATGTTTCGACTTGATACCAGATGTGTCTTGCTTTTGATTGTCTCTGAATAATACCAGTAGGGCAGGGCAAGACTGAGTTGTGGTTGGTATTGTATACAGGACCATCTGAAGGTACTTGCAACTCAGACAGTTGCCCAAGACATCGTGTGTTTGGAGGTACCATGTTATGTGTTTTGGAGTTTTGAAACAAAGTGGTGGAAAAAACATTAATAACAAATAAAGCAACAATTATTAAATTTTCCAAGGCACTGCCCCAGCCTGGGCTAAGTCAAATTATTTGAAACAATAAAAGAATTTTTAAGCTTGGTATTTATTCTGTCAGTGCCTTTTGCCAAGCCGCTAAGTTACAGGGATGTAAATAAACCATTACTGTTTGTCAAGTGGTGGTGAGGAAGAAACACAGATGAAGACACACATAGATGTATATATCATCATCATCCTTTAACGTCCGTTTTCCATGTTGGCATGGGTTGGACAGTTTGACCAGAGCTGGAGAGCTGCACCAAGTTCTAGTCTGATTAGGCTTGGTTTCTACAGCTGGATGGTCTTATTTATTGAATAACCAAGTTTACTTTGCTGTAGAGAGTTACTTCCCTTTAGGAACTAAATACAACAGGGAATTTACTATGTACGAACATACACACATACGTACAGGTGAAGGTTGGCAACTGGAAGAGCATCTGGCCATAGAAAATTTACCTCAACTTTTCCTCATGCTACCACATAGTTCTGGGTTCAGTTCCACTGCGTGACACCTTGGGCAACTGTCTTCTAATATAGGCTCAGGTCAGCCAAAGCTTGTGAGTGGATTTGGCACACAGAAACTGTGTATTTCAGATTCCAAGATATCAAAACTTGTCAAACTGTAGTAACAATGGTTTTGCTATGGAATGGTGAAACTATTTTTGGGTTTTCTGAAAAAGCAACATTTTGGACTTACAACACTTTTGCATAATAGGAACGATATATAAAGTAAAGACCCCCCCCCTCCTCGGTCATAAATAACCATGGGATTGCACCTAGAAAGTTACCCTCCAAAGTACAAGTCCAGGCAAGGTTGTTTTTTATGGAAGACCAGCAACCACCCATGCATACAAGCCTCCCCTCTCCAAGCCACCGGTGTTGTCCAAGGGAAAGGTAAAGGCTGATATAGCTTGGCACCAGCTGAGTGAACTGGAGCAAACATGAAATAAAATATCTTGCTCAAGAACATGACACACGACCCAGTACGAGAATCGAACTCACAAGTCATCGGTCATCCACCTACCAGCTATAGCAGAAGACATTTCCCACACTTGCTGCTACTACTAACTACTACACACTCATCCAGCTCAAACCCAAAACCATATGCTTAACATGTGCTTATTATTAATCTCACTTGTTATATTTATCTAAGTAACAACACATTCTAGACACACTAAAAGCAATACTTAGTAAATTATCACTGTCCACATATAATCTTCTAAATAACTTGGTTATGCTGTCCCAGTTTTTTTACTTCTTATTTTTATTCTAACATCAGCAGTTTTGCAAGTCTTAACATATTTAGGACTTCAGGCATTAGAAATATTGCTGGAAATAATTATAACTTTTATCTTTGCTGTCTCACTTGTTTCAGTCATTGGACTGTGGCCATGCTGGGGCATCCCCTTGAGTGGTTTAGAGCAGTGGTTCTCAACTATTTTTTTGCCCATGGCCCCTTTTCTGATACCTATTTTACTCTACTGGACCTCCATAGCTATGTTCATATATATATATAAGTATATATATACACACACATATAGATATATCATCATCATCATTTAATGTCTGTCTCCCATGGGTTGGATGGTTTGACAAGAGCTGCCCAGGTAGAAAACTACACCAGGTTACTGTGTCTGTTTTGGCACGGTTGGATGCCCTTCCTAACACCAACCACCCCGCAGAGTGGACTGAGTGCTTTTTACAAGGCACCAGCGCAGACGAGGTCAGTTCTGGCATGGTTTTCATACAGCTGGATGCCCTTCCAAATGCCAACCACTTCACAATGTAGAATGGATACTTTTTCATGTGATACCTGCACTGGCAGGGTCATCAAGTAACTTTGCAAGACAAGGAATTTTGAGAGGGGTGGGGGTCATTGGAGGAGGTGATCTTGTGTCAGATGACACAAGATTAGAATGTGACAGAGAGACATACAGGCAGAAAAATGTTTATATTGTTGTTGTTGTTCTTGTTGTCGTAAATAACTTCATGCTAATAATTTATATTTGCAGAAGCTGAAAAGTGGCTCCACAGGTATAACAGCACTGATTCGGGGGTCAACCATCTATGTCAGCTGGTTGGGTGACTCTCAAGCTGTGCTGGTACGCAACAGTCAGGTGATAGACATGACAATGCCCCACACACCAGCCAGGCAGGTAAGACTAGTAGCAACTATAATATATACGATCTATTTTAACTACTCGTTAGCATCGTTAGCATACTGGGCGAAATGATTCGAGGCATTTCTCCTATACTTACGTTCTGAATTCAAATTCCACCGAGTCAGACTTTCTCTTTATTCCTTTCGGGGGTCGATAAAATCAGTACCAGTAGAGTACTGGGGGTCAGTGTGATCGACTTGACTACTCCTAGTCATCATTTATTTTTTACATTTTACTTGTTTCAGTCATTCAACTGTGACCATGCTGGGGCACTACCTTGAAGAATTTTCAGTTGAATGAATTGACACCCAGTATTTAAAAAATTTTTTTAAGCCTGGTACTTATTCTATCAGTCTCTTTTGTCAAACCGCTAAGTTATGGGGATGTTAACACATCAAACACCAGTTGTCAAGTGGTAGCAGGAGACAAAGACACACACACATGCATATAAGATGGGCTTCTTTCAGTTTCCATCTACTAAATCCACTCACAAAGCTTTCGTTGGCACAAGCCTAGAGTAGAAGACACATACCCGAGGTCCCATGCAGTGGGACTGAACCTGGAAGCATGTGGTTGAGAATCTAGCTCCTTACCACACACCACACTGTGCCTGTGAGTATAAAAAAAAAACTGCATCCTTCTCCCATCAGTCACCATCAGTCATCATCAATCTTCATGAGATTACTTTTTTTAGTCATTTTCAGACTCTAGCAACTTTCTATGGTTCTCTTTTATCTTTTACTGGTTTCAGTCATTAGACTGTGGCCATGCTGGGGCATCACCTTGAAGAACTTTTAGTGAAAGGCTACTTTCAGTTTCCATCTACCAAATCCACTCACAAGGCTTTGGTCAGCTTCAAGCTATAATAGGAGACACTTGCCCAAGGTTCCATGCAGTGAGACTGAACCCGGAACCATCTGTTTGGGAGGCAAACCTCTCACCGTACAGCCACTTCTTACCATGTGCCTTATGTCTCTAATTAATATTTTTTAATTTTTTTATAATATATATAAATGTCTTTTCAGGATGAAAAGAAACGAATTGAAGATCTTGGTGGCATTGTACTTCTTGTAAGTGGTATCAGCCGTGTTAATGGTAACATCTCCGTATCAAGGGCAATTGGTAGGTTGACAATTTTACCACACACCCACCTCTGAACATTTTTTCTTATTAATTTCTAGAAAAAAAATATATTAATATGCTTTCCGTTATCAGCATGCAAAACTACATTAAAGTAGATTTTTTTAAAATCCTGGTGAAAATTTGACATCTTTCAAGTGGTTGGAACAATTTTTGAAAAGATCCATCTCCAGTGTAGCATACCTGATTCTCATGCTTTCTTAAATACTGCTGTCTGTATATACTGTATACACCATATAAACCATTCTTACAGAATGCTGTGTGTCGATTACTTCGACAATTAATGCTATAAACCATTGCAGGTGTCTTTTGAGGCAAGGGACATAACTCTGCTTGCTTTAGTAATTTTTTCATCGGCCTTCAATACTTCATTCCGTGTCTTCCTGGGTCTCCCTTCTTCCACAACTTACCCCCACTTTAAGCGAAATGTTAAAGGGTTAGATGATGGTCGTGGTGGTTGTGGTTATGATGATGTTGATGGTTCCTTTTTCTAAAGATTTTTCCACAAACTAACACTTTTTTTTTTTTTTTTAAACTTTTGTGATAAACTTACGTTGTTTTTTCTTCTTGAACACAGGTGATGCTGACCAGAAGCCGTGTATTAGCAGTGATGCTGATGTGATTACATATGAAATGAACGGGTCCGAAGATTACTTGATGCTGGCGTGCGACGGTGCATGGGACTACCTCGAAAAAAAGAAGTTGCCCTATCTGGTTTACAATCACGTGCAAAAAAACAACGGTCAGTTCTCGACCGTGGCCGAGAGCTTGATCAAGTCTGCGAGGGAGAACGGCTCCAAAGACAACATATCGGTGATCGTGGTGTTTTTCAAGGAAGAGCTGTCTGATCCACATTCTGCCTTCAACCATGCTGTTAGGGAAAACGGGGAGAATCAGAAGCATGATGAAAATCCGAATGACTCCCCGATGTGGGGCAGCAACTGCGATGCATCAGCTGCTTCGTCTTCTCCACAGCAACAGCAGAGGCAGCAACATCAGCAGTGTGGGAATCCAACAGATTCTAACGGTTGCATGACTCACGAATCGGAATCAAAATACGACAGCAATACTAAGGTGGTAGTGAGTCGCTCGCAGAGGGAAAGTACTGCCAGTTCTTCCGATGGCAAACACGAGAAAACTTTCGAGAATTCAGCAGACCTTGCAGATTCTTCGCAAAGTTCCAGTTTATGTTCGTCTCTGATGAAGTTCTCCAATCAGCAGCCAGTCTGTAGTTGTTTGAAGAGTCGCGGGGAAAATAATAGTCTACTGAGGTGTCGAATGTCCGGTGATGTTTGCTTGAGCACCTGTTCAAAATCAAACCCTCGACACTCAAGTTCCATATATTCAAATGGTTATGTTTCTCTGAGGAATCCCCTCAGCCAATGGTGGGACGATGTTGCTTTGTGGCGGAACATTCAGCTTTCGTATCGATGCCTAGCTTTTGCTCAGAAACACAACCTTTTAAGTTCTTTCCATCTGAAACTTCCTGACTGTCTAACTTCTTTGTTAAAATTGCCTAACCTCCGCAATATGTGTTCTCTGTGTTTGATGGAAACTTTGGTTGCTGGCAGAGGGAAAACTGTGCTGACTTTGGGCCAGCACCCATCTTCACTACTGCTTTCAGAAATATACCCACAACCAGCTACCGCTGCTGCTACTACTACTACTACTCCATTCGATTATCATGTGCTCTGCCGTAAACACCACCAAACAGTAGGGACCAGTGCTTTGTCTGGTGACGCTGTCAAACGCCTCCTCCTGAAATTTTCTCCGGATGCTGTTGTTGCTGCTGCTGCCGTGGCATTGCAGATGCAAACTGCCATGTCTCAAATGTTACCCACCCCCTGTTGTACGTCGACTAATATACCACGTTTGTCCAGCATCGGACCCACTCTTCTCTCAATAGCATCGTGACAAATTGCTTTTAACTGTGGCATATAAAAACATCTCGCTCCCCCATTAAACAAAAGTTCAAATCCATCCTCAACTGAGAGTGGAGTGGAGACGAACAGACAGACAGAAACTATGATTTTTGTTTTTGTTTTTTTTTTTGCATGTTGTTTTGTTTGTTGTTGTTTTTTCTATTTTCTATTTGTTTTTTCTTTGTTAACATACTAATTAGCATATCCATTGATGAAGGAAGGTGTGAACAGGTTGTATGGATGCTAGGCAGGGGGAAGGGGCTGGAAGATTTTTTTAATCTTTAATGTTTTTGTTGTTTTTTCTCAATCAAATTAATCAAAAAAAAAAAAACATTTTTTAAAATTTCTTTTTTTTTTTTTTTCTTTGGTAACTTAAAACTTTGAGCATTTACATTTGTTCTTCTTCTACCAAAACTACTTACATCAGTAAGTTTGTGGGAGCACTGCATAGAGTTGTTGATTAACGAGTGTTTTATTGATGGACGGACACCACAGTACTGATTTCCAGTCCTATCGTGGCTTGTTAGGAGAACAGAAGACATCATCAGTCGGTAGGCTGCCATGCTGTCTTACCCTAGAACAGTCACGGACAACCCATAGCCTGTGGGACTTTCTGAATGGTACACCTAATGAAAAATTACTTTCAATTTTTTCCGTAGTGTGACTTGCTTGATGATAAACCATGTCTCACGTGCCCCCACTTCTCATAAAAGATTGCCCAGTGCGCTGGCAGAATCGTTAACACGCCAGGCGAAATGCTTAGTAGTATTTCGTCTGTTGTTATGTTCTGAGTTCAAATTCCGCCAAGGTCGACTTCGCCTTTCATCCTTTTCAGGGTCGATAAATTAAGTACCAGTTGCATACTGAGGTCAGTCTTATCTACTAGCCCCCCTCCCCCAAAATTTTGGGCCTTGTGCCTAGAGTAGAAAAGATTATTATTATTATTTTAGCCTCTCTCACCTCTACCTCCATTTTTCAACATCTTTCGCTTCTGTGTTTTTTACACCTCTTTCATACCAGTCTCTGATATTCCCTTTTTTTAATCTCTTTTGTAACCTTTTTAATCTGTCTTCTCCTTGTCCCCTTTCTTTGTCAGTTTACCTAGTCTCTTTTCCATCAATTCCTCCCTCCGTCTCTCTCTCACCTCTTGATTATATCTTGTCTTTCTCATCAGTAGCAGAACCCTTTTCTAGTTCTCCTTTATCGCTGTTTTCCCACTGTTTAGCTACATATTAATTAAAACTGCTATGAACCCACCATCCATTCATATAAAGCAAAACACACACAAATTAATCTGTACATACACACAGTCAAATACATACAAACACAACACACGTGTGTGTGTGTGTGTCTATAAAATTCTAAATGGCAAAAGAGATCAATAGAATAAGTACTAGGTTTACAAAAAATAAGTCCTGGGGTCGATTTCTTTGACCAGGGGTTTTCAAACTTTTTGACTTGCGGACCCCTTTATATTTCAGGCTTTACCTTAGCCCCTTATAAA
>NC_142953.1:5095638-5125638 GCF_046866305.1 Octopus bimaculoides
AACTACGTTAAGGGTACACGTGTCTGTGGAGTGCTCAGCAAGTTAATTTCACGAGCAGGCTGTTTCGTTGATCGGATCAACTGGAACCCTCGACGGAGTGCCAACAACAACATCATCGCTAGGAGCACAAAAGTCTGGTGCCGGCTCCTGCCTGGTCAGCACATGTCAAACCATCCCACACATGCCAGCATGGAAGGCAGACATTAAACAATGATGATGATTATTATCATTATTATTATTTGTAGCATATGCATTAAGGAGTTACATTCTTTCCCCAAGGACCCAAGTTCAGCCATACTTTGCTGCAAGCAGGTTGGTTCATGTCCTGTAGCTCCAATAAAAAAAAAGATCTAAGATGAAACTAAGTGTATCTTGGGAACTGGATTTACATTAAAAAAAAAAAGTATAAAAAAGTACACAAAAGTAAAAACTAAAAAATTAAAATAAAATAACAACAATGTATTTCTTATTTCAGAAACAAATTTATTAAACAACCTAGATTTAGGTTTTCAAACCTCATGATTGAAGAAAACAACTATGTTGATTTTGGAGTTTTGTTTTTGTTTTACAATTGTAAAGAGTATGATATGGAATTATAAAATCATTTTTCATATGAATAACAATGTTATTTACAGTGACTCAGTTAAAAACAGTGCTCTTGGATATAAGAATATTCTAGAAATAATACTATTTTACATTAGATATGAAAGAAATATTTTGATAGAAGGAAAAAAAGAAACAAGACAAACTTTTGATAAATAAAACATAATAAAATAAATATCTTTTTAAATCATAGGAGCTAAATATATGAAATGAAGTATGATATCGAGATAATGACTATATAAAAATAAATCATATTTTCACACTATACATAAACATATAGACAGATAGACAGGCATACATCTATATCAGTGTTCCGGAACCTTTTTTCACTTGCGGTACATATATATTCTTTTCAAAATTCGGTGGCACACCTGAACTAAAAATATAACTAAATGTATAGGAGAAAAAATTATATTCAGGTTACACTACGGCACTCCTAGCATCGTATCATGACACACCAGTATGTTAAACATAACAGCTGCAGAGCTCTGATCTATATATATATATGATATAAGCTCATGAAACTGTATGCTATTTTTGCTGTGAAGTAATTTCTACTTTTTGCACAAGTCTAGAGATAGGAGAAGGGTGGAGGGGGTAATGAAAGGAGAATCTGATTGTATCAGTTCCCAAGGAGTTGAGTATCTTATTCTATTGACCATGGACAGGACTGGAACTCAGAACATAACTAGAGACATAACTAAATACTGCAAAGCATTTTGTCAGGGCCACTCTATGGATTCTACCAATCTGCCTCAAGTAACTAGAAAAAGTAAAAATAGAAACATAAACAGTACCGCTTATGTCAAGGAATGTAAGATGAAAGGTGAACGGACTCCATCTTGAACTAAAGAGACAAATATATACATATATATGTATATATATATATATATATATATATATATATATATATATATGTAGATATGCAGGTAACTAAAGGCAGGTGGTTTTTTTACTCTTCTCTACTGTTTTTTGTTCTGTGTGTATCAAAAATATCGCTATCAATCTGGAGTAATAATTTGTAGTTTTGAAATCAGTAGTTCTTTGACTGCTATTTCTGAATTCTCAGTATGTTGGAGAAGCAGGTTACTGTCAATCCCTATATATTTATGATTATATATATATGTATGTATAAATATTTTGATATATGGGCATTGATATGGCTGTAGTGATATGCTAAGTTTAATTTTTTAACCTAAGTATTAAATGTAAGCTTTCAATGATAGTGATTAGAGAAGGTGTAAGAGGCAAAAAGAAATAATAGAAAAAGAAAATGAATAAATGTAAAGGAGGTTATAAAGAAGTCAAATTATATTTGCTTTTTTGTGTGAGTGTGAGAAAATTTGAAATTACTCTCATAAGATATATCTAAATTGTAGAAATCATTGATGTCAGACAAGTTTTTGAGATTTTTATCTTAATATTTTAACTACTTGACTACTTCAACTACCAAGAACGACATGGTGGAAGTGATGGTGGTGACTGCTGGAAGGCATAGGGGCTACAGTGAGAACCACTTTCACCCTCATTTTATGTAAAATAAGAGACTCGTCTCATTCCAAACAATGCACCAGGATGCTGCAAGTCTTAGGAAATGAAGAGATAGGTTGACTGCATCGAAAGGCCAAGCTTCAATAATTTACGATACAGCTTTGTGAATACGAGATAGTTCTAAATATGATTAGGTCAGTAAAAACTTTGCTTAGCCTTAGTCCTTGGTGTAGAGTAGTATCTAGACGATGCTTAACAACTTAACAGAGAAGTGGTTAGCAAAAGATAAGCTGACTGCCTCAGTTGGCTAAGCTATTAGTACAGCTTAATCAGCACTAGATGTGATTAAGTAATTAATATCATTCAGTTCTGCTTTAGCTTTAGTTCTTGGAGAACATAAGCTCAAAGGGGAACCGGTCAGAATAATCCAGCCACTCACAAGCAATGGCTCGATCAAAAGGAAGAGAGGGAAAGAGATATCACTGCTCAAACGAGACAAGGAAATATCTCTGGCAACATGCAGTCATCCATTGGATCCATGTCATTAAAAGGGATTGTCGTCAACTGATCCTGGTAAGGGGACCCAGGATTGCTAGGTTCACTATTTATACCAGAGTCACTGGCAGAGTCACTGAATTGATCCATATAAGTTGTTTCAACGGGAATTTTCATTTCACTTTCAGTAGAGTCACAGGATTTCCTCAGTTTCATATCGAGCATGAGGGAGGAGATGGGGTTGTTTTCTTCAGCGAGATCAGAGGTATCAAGCTGCTCTAAATCTGCCAGTTGTAGAATATCGTTTGTTTCTTTGCCTTCTTGGCTGTCAACCGACTCTTGCAGGATATCTTGCAGTAAGGCCAGAGGGTCAAAATCATAACTATCATCATCGATGTTGCTGCTGCTGTTGTCAGTGATGGCATCGTTGTCTTTGATATCGTCATATTCTTGAGTGGCAATGTTAGAAATGTCAGGAACAATTACAGTGGAGCTGACTGCTGACACTATTGCTTCCTCGTCTACAAACACGCCTTCATCAGCAGCATCACATGGCAAGATATCACAAACTTCCATCAGGGACTTTGGTCCACTGTCAGAAGCTGGAGACGGAGATGGGGAAGGCTTGACATAGACATGGTCAGATTTTATAAGTTCATCGAGGGAGTCCAGTTGTGTTGTTGCGGTCCCCACCATGGAATTGGAATTCTCTTTTGCGAGAAGCTCAGCAGCTCCAAGACACGAAGAATCTGTAACTGACTGTGAAGAGATTGGGTTTTTAGATTCTGAATTGCAGACTTCATCCAGAAATTTCCACCATTTGCTAGGCTGGAGAAAAAAAAAAAACAAAAAAAAAAACAATTAAACTTAGCCATAAGATCATTATCAGGTTATTATAGATTGTTTCAGAAATCGAAAATCTCTAAAATCACAGCATCAAAATCTCTAAGCATGATCAATCTAAGACAATGTAAATAAAGAGACCTTACATTTCACAGAGTAATTAGATTGCTAATGGGTTAATCAAGTCTTTGGAGCCTAGAAAACATATCAACTCACATCAAGTGTTTAACTCACTAAAAAACATTTTTTTGCCATCATTTTGAGGTCTCTTTTCGCCATGCTGGCAGGAGTTGGACAAAAACTTATTTTCGCATTCGGATAACTCACTCAAACGTAATGCTTATTTATTCTTTATTCACATTATTTTGAATTAATCATGCATTATCTTGTAGCGAAGATTTTCATTATGTTATTGCTTATATTTAGAATGACACTGCAGGATAGGTGTGAGAGGCCAGACCTGACCTCTCTGAACATCAAACTGGCAGAATATCTAGGCTGGACATGGTCAGTTTAACGGACATTAAATAGTGATGATGTGAATAAGCATTACATTTGACAGAGTAATCTGAATGCTAAAGGTTTAAAGATTAAAAAGACAAAAGATTAAAGATTAAAGATTAAACTTACTTCATCATTACTGCCAAAAAGCTGCAACGTATCATCAAGTGAAACAGCATCAAAATGTGTTTCTGCGGCAGAGAAACAATTGGTACTGCGGACCGTAGGCATTTTGATTCTGTTTTCACCGGCGACGATAAGCTTTCACTCTTGCAGAGACTACTGTTAGCAATGCTGTTGTTGTTGTTGTAGTTACATGTGCTGGATGATAACGATGATGATGATGATGATGATAATGGTGATGATGTGGATGTTGTTCCTGACGATGTGGTTGTAGTTGTTGTTGTGGACAAGTGGTTGCATTCTCCGTTCTCTAACTGGCCCAGTCTCTCGCGGAGCTCAGCGTTTTCGCAGACCAGTGTGTCAGTCTTTTTCTGTAGCATCAGGTTCTGTTGAAGCAATTTTTTGTTTTCATTCTGTAGTTTATCAATGGCTATTTCCATGTCAGACATTTGTGCTTTCTTCCGATCGCGGGCTGTTTGGGCTGCAACTCTGTTCTTTAATTTCCTAAAAGATAATAATATTAATATTTAAAATATAATAACAATAGTTTCACATTTTTCCACAAGGGCAGCAATTTTGGGGGCCAGGATGACCTCAGTGTTTCATTGGCAAATGCCAGATATTTAACTCTTATAAGTGGATAGTTTTGATTCCATTTTAATTAAAGAATTTGGAACCCACATAATTTTTTCCATATGTGTATATCTATGTATGTGTGTTTGTGTATGTCTATGCATACACACACGTAAAAGCACTGGTGATGGTACTATGTAAAAAGCACCCAGTACACTCTGTAAAGTAGTTGGCATTAAGAAGGACATCCAGCCATAGAAACCAAGGCAAAAACAGACTATGGAACCTGATGTGGCCGCCTAACCTTACCAGTTTCTTTCAAGCCATCCAACCCATGCCAGCATGGAAAACGGATGTTAAACGATGATGGTAATTATTATCACGAATATACACAAGATGCCAAAGTGCATTAGTACCAAACCTTCTCATGTTACCTATCGTAATTGTTTGAACCAACCATCACGAAAGTTGACGCTGGTCAGGATATATATATATATATATATATATATATATATATATATATATATATATATAAACACATACACACACACAAGAACACAATTACATATACAAGATGCCAAAGTGCATTAGAACCTCAAGTTACCTATAACTCATTGAACCAATCATCACAAAAGTTGACATTAGTCAGGAGATACACACAGACACACTGAATAAAAAACGAACAGATCACTGGTAAAAGGGTGGAATAAATAGCCTGGCTGTCTTAACTGACCAAAGTATAGACCTATGTTTATTATTTTTATCAGGTTGAAATAATAAAGAAGATAACTGGGGAAGAAGACCAATCGATAGTGGTTTTTATCCGCTGGGTGATCTAGTTTGTTTTGAGTGAGTTAAATTTAGCAAGTTACTTGAGGTTTCTGTTTTGAATAGGAGGGAGAGAGTGTTGGGGGTGAAGGTGAGAGACAGGAAAAGTGCGTTTGAGTGCATGTGATAAAGAGAGGGTGAAAGAGAGTACTGGAGTGAGGTTTAGAGGGGTGGTGGGAGAGTGTGTGTATGATGGTGAGAGAGAGTGTGTATGAGAGGCAAGCAGTGGGAGGGAGAGTTAAAAGAATGTATGTGTAATAGAAAGGATAGAAATGAGAAAAAGAAAGACAAAATGAAGGAAGAAAGAGAGAAGAAGAAAGGAGTAGAGAGAGAGAGAGAGAGAGAGAGAGAGAGAAAGAAGTAAAAAGAAAGGGCAAGTGAAGAAGAAAAATGTGCGACAGAAATAGAATTTGAGAGAGGATTAAGAGAAAGAAAGAAAAATGAAGCATGGAAGAGAGAGGGAGACGTAGGAGGAAAGGGTAAAAGAAAATATGGGAGGAAGAGAGAGAGAAATCGAGAGAAAACAGGTGAGAGAGAAAGAAGAAGGTTGCGTGAGAGAAAACGAGAAGAGACAGGTGGGAAGAAAAAGATGAGAAAGAGAGAAAACTCAAGAGAGACGGGAAGAAACTACTTTGATCAGCTGCGAAAACCAGTATATGCTTGATAAGTGCATACAATTCTGCCCCTCTTGGTCAACAAAGACTTGTTCACACAGATCTCATGGCGATGACCTAGATTCTAGATCATCGACCTTTCCTTACGTATGTTTATTTGCGTACAGCTTAAACATCTTCCAACACGCATTCTGGGATAAAACAGTCGTTAATATAGAGAGCAAAGGGATCGTATTGTCTTCCATATTGATTTCAGATTTTTTCAGCTATAAGATGCAGTGAACTCATTTGTCGAGTGCCCGAATAACATTCCATAGCTTCATATTAGAGGCTTCGATGAAGCTACTATAAAATGGTTGGCGCTAGGGAAGGGCATCCAGTCGTAGAAACCATGCCAAATCAGACAGGAGTCTGGTGCAGCTCCCCAGCTTGCCAGCCCTGGTCAAACCGACCGACCCATGCCAGCATTGACAACAGACGTTAAATGATGACGATGATGATGATGTCAAACCTAGACTACATCTGCACACGATAATCGGCAGTGGCATTGTCAGCGAATCATCTGTGACCGTTGACATTCCACGGCAAGATGAGCTGCTACGAACCACACTATCCCAACGTGTGTAAGCATGTGACCGAGGACCATATTTGAACTCCGAACCTAACTACTTGTTGGTTGGAGCAAGCCATAAATATCGCCATCCATTTAGAGAAAAATTTGTAGTTTAGAATCAGTAGTTCTTTGACTGCTATTTCTAAATTTTCAGTATGTTGGAGAAGCAACTCAATGCTAATCCCTGTATATTTATGATATATATATATATATATATATATATATATAGATAGAGAGAGAGAGAGAGAGAGAGAGAGAGAGAGATGCAGGGCAGGGATTTTGAACTCACTGGCCGATAAATTTCTTAACGTCTTCCTCACGTGGTATTGATGTTCACATGGTCAAAATTAACGTGAGTTATTTAGACATTAACAAATTTATTAGAATATTTAGCTGAAGATCAGAATAGAGTATTCTTTACTCTTAACTGTGAAACGATCGTACTAAATTAACTAAAGGCAGGTGGGTTTTTTACTCTTCTCTACTGTTTTTTGTTCTGTGTGTATCAAAAATATCGCTATCAATCTGGAGTAATAATTTGTAGTTTTGAAATCAGTAGTTCTTTGACTGCTATTTCTGAATTCTCAGTATGTTGGAGAAGCAGGTTACTGTCAATCCCTATATATTTATGATTATATATATATATATATATATATATATATATATATATATATATATGTTGTTGTACTTGGGGATGGTCATATTGCCAGTTTAGCCAATAAAAACACACGCACTGTATATTTGGTGTTAATTTGCTTCAACTTTATATTACATTATATTACAATAATCCATATATATATATATATATATGGCATTCTTTCGATATAGATATTTTATCTGTCACTCTTTCCCAGCTGTTTTAATGGTGTGCAATGCCTGCCTATATGGCATTCTTTCTTAATATATATTATATACATTAAAATGAGCGTAGTCAGGCAATGATTTTCACACAAATATATACGACAATCTAGCCAAGCCTACGTTATGTGTGTGCGTGGGTTAATAAAACTGGATAAGTTGTTTACTACTCGATCTTATGAATTTCTCGAAAGGCTTATCGCACACAAACACACGTATGTGAAGAGGCCAAAGCTGGATCGATATGAAGTAAAAACAAAAAGGGGGAGGGGTGAGTATAAATGCCATATGGTGTACTTAAGATAAACAAAAGATACACAAGAGGTGCTGTGGACATAGGCTGACATTGAAGAACTTCCCATGTAGCAGCAGACACAGAAGTAGCTGGTAGTAAGAATGAATCCTTTCAAATGCCAAGCATTTTATCCCATTTTTGTTATACTATCACTCTTTCTCTCTCTCCCTATATATAAACACACACACACACATATATATATATATATATATATATATATATATATATATATATATATATATATATATATATACCAAGAGTTATTAGTGAGGGTTTATCAATCAGGGCAAAATACCGAATAAACTTTCTGTTAGTACAGCAGCCTAACAATTTTGTTTAGATTAGCTGAAGAACCCCACGTATTTTTGTGGCAAGGTCCCCGAGGTTTATAGTTCGTCACCATTCTTGCTTTGTTATAACCAGAAGTGGCTCTGACGAAAGTAGCATTAATTGTTCTAATGTCGTTCAATTTTTTCCAACCGATCAAATGGGTCGATTGAATAAACCTATCAAACAACGAAACTATGGCTATTGGAAACAGCTGTAGCTCAAATTAAACTACAAAGAAAAATATATAACAACCATTACACACACACACATATAGATAGATGAATAGATAGATAGATGAATAGAGAGATAGATAGATAGATAGATCATTTAACATCCGTTTTCCACGGTAGCGTGGGTTTATATAACTCGTTGTACAAGCACTTATTACACCAGCTCTAAAAAATTCTCATAAAAAAAAATTCAATGAAGTAATGAAAAATAGGAGACACTGTGAGGGCACCTGATATAAGATAGCTATATATATATGTAACCGTCTCTTGTGAACAGGTTTTACAGAATGGAGAATATGAAACGTGTGAGAGAGAGAGATAGAGAAAGAAGGGGATTGAGTGAGAAAGGGGGGGGGGGTGAATGATTGAGAAAAAGAGAGAGAGAGTGTGTGTGTGTGTTAAGAATGTTGGTTAATTGTTTCAAAGCTGCCGTTTGCTTTCCTAATCGTCTGTTGTAAAACGTGCAGTCCTGTCTGTCAGGTTGGTCTGGAAATTTTGCTGTTCTAAAATGCTTTTAGTTTCAGTTCAGACATTCCAGTCAACCACTTTATTATTATTATTTTATTTTTCCCCCAGGTATATTATTTCCAGGACAGATCCCAATTTACCCATTTGTTATTTAAAAGATAGAAATAACGTGATTTGAAGATTTGGTTACTATTTCTAGCAAGACAAACGACCACGTCAAAGTTCCCTAATTAGTTCGTTCGTTCGTGCCTGGTACAATGTATGAAACGGGAATATTGCCAGACTGCTAAAATGTTGTAGTGGTGGTGGTGGTGGTGGTGGTGGGGATAGTAGAAGTAGTGACAGCAGTCGTAGGGATAATACAAATGGTGATGCTGGTGATGGTGGGGGAGATAGAAGCGGTGGTGGCAAGGAATAGCAGAAGTAGAGATGACGGTGGGGATAGTAGAAATGGTGGTAGTGCATGGAATAGCAGTGATGGTTCTGGTGGCGATGGTGGGGACTAGTAGTCGTGACGGTGATGGTGGTGAGAGGGGGATAGTAATAGTTGTGATGAAGGCGGCGGAGGTTCATGATGGCGGTGTCGGTCGTTGTGCTTGGTGTAAGTTTGTACTATATCGGTGCTAATAAAGCGACTTGACTAAGACACCAACACGACAGCATTTCACACCAACTAACCCAGCAGCGAGCATCATCATTATATTGACACTATACTGTAGTAGTAACCGGATAGGTTAGCTCCGTAAGCATGTACCGGCATACCTACCCCAGTGGGTGTGTCCCGAATTCAATAACGACACAGACAGTGTGTCGTTAGCCAGCTGGAGGAGATGTCTTCCTGGGGCTTCTTTATGGGTTCGCCACATTTAGGTGGAAAATATACTTCACGATTCCGTGCTGCTACTGTTTACGTCTCTATCTCTCTCTCTCTCTCTCTCTCTCTCTCTCTCTCTCTCTCTATATATATATATATATATATATATATATATATATATATAGAGAGAGAGAGAGAGAGAGAGGTATATAGAGAGAGATAGAGACGCGTAAATTTGTAGATAGATAGATGTGTGTGTATACATACATACATACATACATACATATATATATATATATATATATATATATATATATACACACACAGTTTTCTCTCTGGCTATTCCATATCCGTTTCAAACAACGGCTGAAATTCAAAATCTCAGCTTGGAGCGATCATCAAATCCGTGATCTACATGCAAACATGTGTCGGCGCATGAACAAGTGTGTGTGTGCGTGTGTATTCTCCGAATACGTGTATAATAATCAATATATTTATACTTCGAATAATACATACATACATACAAGTTTATGTATGTGTCTTGTACCACCATTTAACTGGTGACATATTATACGTATACAATGTGAGTGTTCACACGCATGTAGGGGAGTGTACGTATGTGGTTTGTGTGAGTAACCCATTTCCTAATATCGTACACGATCAGGAAGTAACATCTGTTCAGCTGCGTCAAAAACAGCAGTCTCCACCATTTTATAACTAAACAGCTCTGCATAAATAAAAGGCCCACGATGTTGAACAGCTGGGGGCGTGGAGCAACATCAGGCAAAAGATTCTTGGCATATTTCATGATTCACCCTCAATTAGTTAGTTCACTCTGCTAAAATGTAACGATCAATGGCGATTACTCTAATTTAAAACCATATTTGTGGACGATAGGTTTTAGATGGAGTAAAAAGAAGGTCAATCTTACTATAATACAGTAAATAGCATCGTGAATAAAGACACAAGGCGAGACGTTCGTGGTTCGTGTAGGGGGATGACTTGGCTATGAAGAAGACTAGGGACTAAAGATTAAATAGTTCATCCACTGATTAATAAATCAATTTTAATATTTGTGTATGTATGTAGGTACATTAGTTCACATTAGTAAAATGTAACGATCAATGGTGATTAATCATATTTTAAAAATCATTTGGTGACGACAGGTTTAAGATGAAATAAAAAGGTGAATTTTTCTATAATACGGTAGTAATATCATAAGTATAGACAAGGGAATAAATAAAATATTTCGTTGATACAGGATTAAATAATTTCTTAACTTAATTACCGATATGGTTAATATTTTCTAACAACATATTGTATGATAACGAAAATGATGATGATGATTCCAAACATGTAACATAGCTACACCCAAATAAATACTTTCTTTTAACCGTGGGAAGTGGACCAAGTAATTTTATAAATCTAAGAGAGGAAGGTGGTCGTCCTTGAAATAGTTAATGTGGCTATATAAGAACAATCAAGGCTTTCAACGTGTCAAGAAAATAATGTCTCTCCTTCGTCACACAAACAAGATTGTATTGTTCCTGTTTAAATGGTGAAATAGAGACAAGTCTTCCCTGCGACGCACACACGCACACACAAGATCAGATGTTCCTCTTTGGAGAATGAAACAGGAACTTAAACAGCGTAAATGCCTATTCCACTAGCTAGGCCTTCTAGGAATAGCTTTCGCTCAGATTTTCACCCTCATATGTGTGTGTGTGTGTGTGTGTGCGTGCATGTATACACCCACATATTATTTATATGTGAGCGGAATGGAAGGATCACCAGAATAATTAAGGCATTTGCTCGTCACATATGGATCCTTTTGAAATATAACAGGACATATGGAGTTACTGGTTATATGTCGTAATCAATAAACCACATATCACACAAGTCTAATGATCGATCGATCGACAGATGATAGATAGATAGATAGATAGTGCACTTCAGCACTATACAATTTCTTTCATATATATATATATATATATACGTAGAGAGAGAGAGAGAGAGAGAGAGAGAGAGAGAGAGAGAGAGAGAGAGAGAGATAAGATTGCATCATCCCTTAAAAATTAATAAAAGCCAAGACGTGAAAGATTAATTTTTACCTCCGTTGTATCTTCTCTTCGGGACTCAGATGTGTTAGCCTTCGTCTTTTACGAGGTGCTCCGTCACTGCCGATCGAACTGGCGTCTTCATCGTCTGCAACAGCGGTAGATGTTAATCGGAATACGTTCATATTTTCGCTATGTGAACCCAGGACGATATTCTTCTCCGTCTGCTGTTGCAGTCTTGTTTGTGATTGCACTTGTTGCTGTTGTGTTTGCTGTTGCTTAGGCGATAGCAGACTGGTGGTGAATAGGCCGGTCACGTTCGACTGAATTTTACAAACGTTTGGGGCTGTTTTCACTATGGGTTTCACAGTGATCACAGATGTCGCTGGTCTGTGTTGCGCGACACCATTCGTGGCCGATGTTGCCACTATGGCAGCACGTCGAACAGTACTTCTGCCTCCGTTGGTCGTTATAATTAACGTATCGGGTTTCTGAAACTCGGCTATTGCTGTCATCTTTGTTGATATAAGACAACCAGTAAAAGATGATTTATTTAAATAAATCAACTAGCATGTATAATAATCTTTAAACACTCTTTCCAGTCCAGTATGATGTTGATCTGATGTTACTTGTTCTGCTTCTTGGAGTAAACTGAGAACGAACAGAAATAACGTAAACAAGAAGTGGGGGAAACAGTGGTGAACAAAACGATTTGATTGGTTGCTCAGTATTGACGTCATGTCATGAACAAAACACGGTTAACACTGTTAGGTATGGAAGATGCGAAGTACATTAATATTATTTGGTAACTTAATTGAAAGAAGATTCTCTTTCAGGTTTGAATAGCAAATAATACAATTTGTTGGCGTACTCAAGCAACATGTTTGTTATCGTGGTTATGGATTGCTTCAGTGTTATTATATGTGGTTTATAGAGATAGAGAACAAAAGGACAAGATGTGAAATTAATATATCATTGCTGACGTCCAATGATTGGTCGCCTGTTGTGTCTACCGGAGGTGTGGGATCAAATCCCACAGGTAGCCTTCGATTTTTTTTTATTCAAAAGTGTATTATCTACAGCTTTATGTACTTCGAGATTAACAGTTCCCAAAAAAGAAAGAAAAAGAAACAAAGAATTAATACTTCATTATTTCTTAGTAAGTAGAAAGTTATAAAAATGACTCGTGGGACCAGAGTTTCATACATGGACACTTAACAAAATAAATTAAAACTGAATATATATATATATATATATATATATATATATATATATATATATATATATATATATATATATATATATATATATATATATATATATATATATATATAGGTGGTATTATGCAAAAGAGTCGTAAGTCCAAAACGTTGGTTTTTCAGAAAAGGAACAAAAAAAAAATAGTTTCACCATTCCATAGCAAAATCGTTGTGCTACACTTTGACAATTTTTGATATCTTGGCATCTGAAGCAGCAGGAGATGCGATAGTCTGACTAAATATTGAAAAAGATGCATTTTACCAAATTTGAACATATGACAGTTTAACATAATGTCAACGATATATATATATATATATATATATATATATATATATATATATATATATATATATATATATATATATATATATACATATATATATATATATATATATATATATATATATATATATATATATATATATATATATATATGTATATATATATTTGTGTGTTTGTCCCCCTGCCATTACTTGACAACCAAGGCAGGTGTGTTTATGTCCCCGTAACCCAGCGGTTCGGCAAAACAGACAAAAGAGATAGGATAAGCACTACGCTAACAAAGTATAAGTCCTGAGGTCGATTTCTTCGACTAAAACCCCTTTAAGGCGCTGCTCCAGCATGGCTGCAGTCAAATGACTGAAGCAAGAAAAAGACTAAAAGAATATCTACGATGGGGTTTCTTTCAGTTTCCATTTCTCAAATCCACTCACAAGACCTTGGTCGGCCCCGGCGAGCTATAGAAGAAGGCACTTCATCAAGGTACAGGGTGCGGCAGAAATACCTCCCACATTTTAAACTTTCACCTATGTGTTGCTAACGATCATATGCAAGTGCCAATGATGTTTTCATTTAGCTAATGAACAAAAACTGTAACCCTTTGTTTAAACAACAGTAAAATTAATTTTTCATAAATGTTGTTTCTTTTTCCTTTCAAATGTGGGAGGTATTTATGCCGCACCCTGTACAACTGAACCCGGAATCATGTTGATGAGGAGCAAATGTCTTACTACAAAGGTACGTTTTGAATAGCTGAATAGTTTAATGACTATGAAACTGATAAATAGATTGTATTCCTCTGAATCTCATTACCTATTGAAATGTCTTGACCTTGCAATAAAATACTTACATTTAGTATTTATAATAGCATCTGAAAGAATTAACTGAAGTGTAGGTATTTATTTAAACATTCGGCAAACTAGTCAGATAAGAAACTAACAATATGGCTAACCGGATTCAGTCGCTGGAATGTTGTCGGTTGATGAGAACTTTTGTTTAACTAATCTGATTTAGCTTCTTCAGATACCTATCTATCTATCTATCTATCTATGTGTGTGTGTGTGTGTGTACATGAATAATAAAGTTTCTTCGGTTCTTTCCCTGTTATTTGAATTAACACGAAAACTATTTGAATCCCAGTCATTTGTGAGTTTGTTTTTTGTTGTTGTTTTCTTTTGTATTTCTATTTTTCCTCAACAACTTTTGTTTATCATTTTCAAAATTTGATTAAACCTTACATAGATTACGAATTTTGATTGAAGGGATGGGGGTCTCGAAACAAAAAGTTGCAGGAGCCTCTAAAGGTCATGCGACGGGGCTGACGACGGACATCGAAGACTCTATGAGGAGCTTGCTCTCCGCTGGAATAGCTCTTAGAGCCATTGAGGCACACAAGCCTCCAAACTACAACAAGAATCAGGCTTTTTGGTGACTGGCTTTAAATCAAACGTTATCTGTCACAGCATTGAATGGAGTAATATTAGAAGAGTGGGACAAAATGATAAGAACGTTATGTCTGGTATACTATTGATCATAAATAAATAGGTCTGCTTATCATCCACTTCATCAACAATGACAATAATAATAAAAAAAACTACTGTCACCATTGAAAATATCATCATCGTCTTCATCATCAGCAGCAGCAACAAGAACAAAAACAATTACCATCACAATCGTCGTTGTTATCGTTTTCGTCGTCGTTTTCTTCATCATCATCATCATCATCATAATCATCATCGTCGTCGTCGTCGTCATCAACAACAACAAAAACAACCATTGGCATCATCATTGTCGTCGTTGTTGTCATCCTCCTCCTCCTCCTCCTCATCTTCATCATCATCATCATAATCATCATCATCATAATCATCATCATCATCATCTTCATCATCATCTTCATCATCATCATCATCATCATCATCATCAACACTCAATATAATCACCATCGACAGCAACAATAAGAAAAACACTCACCACCACCACCACCAGCTGTTGCAACTACAGCTCATTCTTCTTATTATTGTGAACGGCAGACTTAATCATGATGTCGTCATCCAAGGCCCCATAAGGAAATGATTTACTGTCAATTCGTCTCAATTTCTCTCTCTATCAGAAACTCTTGTTTGACAACGGATGAAGACATTTTCCAAAACAAAACGACACAAAACAAACAACATAAATCGCTATTAAATGACAGTAATTCCCCACTTCCACCGTCACCTCCACAATTTGTTTTACATAAACTGACCCACGCAATCCTCTCGTCTCCAACTTCACTTTTCCCCCTGCTGTGTTTGGTTAACGATAAACATTCTGACAGTATTAACAGCGGTCTGACAGGAACAAAAGCCTATGTATATATATATATATATATATATATATATATATATATATATAAAATACAAAGAATATATATGCATTTATATACACATATATGTCCATACTTACATCTACATGTGTATATAGATGCATATCAGGGTACAGGACGTTAGAACAATGAACTACAGACCACGGAACGAACACATAGGAAAACAGATGGCCACTTGGAATTAATCCTTCGTCAGCTGCCTCTATTCTAACTCGACGTTTCGAAGATAAGGCGGTAATATATGTATGTATGTATGTATGTACGCACGCACGCGCACGCACACACACACACACACACACACACACACACACAAGTGTGTGGACAAGTGAAAGAAAAAGATACTCCACACTTAAGAGTTACATGTATTGATTAATACATACGTATGCAGACATATGTATTGCATGTGCATGTGTGTGCGCGTATGTGTGTACGTTTGTATGTGTGTGTGTGTATGTGTGTGTGTGTGTGTGTGAGTGTGTGTGTGTGTGTGTGTGAAAGTATGTATGTGTTTGCTCATCTCACACTACTGATCTTTCTAAATTGACGGGCACCACTTGTTTTCTTAACGAAACACTTTCAAAGTTGGGATACTGGTAGAGTGTGTCATATAAAATATCTTTTTCTCCCCCCCCCCCGCCACTGCTTGACTACCAGTGTTGGTTTGTTCATGTCTCTGTCTCTACAACTTAGCAAAAACTGAGACCAGCAGTGTAACTACCAGGCATAAAAATAGGTCCTGGGGTCAATTTGTTCAAGTAAACTTTTCAAAGCGGTGCTCCAGCACGGTCGCAGTCTAACGACTGAAACATGTCAGACACAAGAGACAGGCGGGCGGGCAGGCAGGCAGGCGGGCAGGCAGACCAAGAGCAGAAATAGATCGAGCGATAGGGTGGTTGTTTATCTGACAGCTCCAAACACTATATTATGGAATGGTGGTCACGTGACAGAAGCACTGTTGTAAGCAAGACAAGAGCAATGAACAATTGATCTCTTAAACTGAAATTTGAGCCATAGGATCAAAAGAAGGAGTGTGTGTGTGTGTGTGTGTGTGTGTGTGAACGGACGGAGTAGGGGATTATGTATGGAACACTATAATGGTTTCTGCTGTAATATAAATACAATAGAAAAACAAATAAGACAATAAATACTAAGGTTACAAAGAATAAGTCATGCGGTCGATTTGTTTGACTAAAGGCTGGCTGTGCTACAGCATGGCCGCAGTCAAATGACTGAAACAAGTAAAATGATAAAAAGAATGAAAAATTATCACTGTTCTTTTTGAGCATATTGGTAGACATTTTTAGCTGGGGCAAAAGAAATCAGCCAAGGCAAGGTAAATTTGCCTCTTCGTTTCTCTAGAATTACATTTATAAAAAAGACTTATGCACGTCAGTATCCATCCTTACGTATCACAAAGATAACAAATGCAACAAAAATTTTAAATATCTAGGTCGTATGAAAGAGAGTCAGGGGAAAATGGCACATGAAATGAAATTAACGGAACTCACCAACCACATGGTCCCGGGTTCAGTCCCACTGCGTGGCATCTTGGGCAAGTGTCTTCTACTATAGCCTCGGGCCGACCAAAGCCTTGTGAGTGGATTTGGTAGACGGAAACTGAAAGAAGCCCGTCGTATATATGTATATATATATATATATATATATATATATATATATATGTGTGTGTGTGTCTGTGTTTGCCCCCCCCCCCTAGCATTACTTGACAACCGATGCTGGTGTGCTTATGTCCCCGTCACATAGCGGTTCGGCAAAAGAGGCCGACGGAATAAGTGCTAGGCGGTGCTCCAGCATGGCCACAGTCAAATGACTGAAACAAGTTAAAAAGAGTAAAAGAGAATAGTAAAGTCAGCTTCTTCAGGGTCTGCTAGAGTGGATCCCTTCCCCATATATTTACACATCACGCAGTTAAAGAGAAGAAATTTTGAAATTAGTTCTCGTTTTATCTCACCCACTCCCCTCCCATCTGGTTACTCATTTTGCCCCCCCCCCCCTACATGCTGAAACTAAACAGGAAATTTAAAATAAATTATTTTGCCATCTCCTTCCCTATAATCCTATCTATCTATTTGTTGCAGCTTTAATAAATTCTGAACTCCATCAAAATATCATATATTATGCATTGACGCCAATGAAATGTGTTCTGTGTGTCATATATAATGTATGACACCAGGGAAATATGTTGTGTGTATCACATGATATACAGGACAGGAAAACAGTTAAAAGAAAGAGAATGACAAATTAGAGGATATAGTTTTAGCTACAAACTATCTCTGAAAAAAGAAAATGGAAAAAAAAAAGATGGGATGATCAGAGATGGAACACTTAATCATGTTTTATCCAATTAAAACACATATTTTATTAAAATATTTAAAGACACAGGCGTGACTGTTATAAGAAGCTTGCTTCCCAATTACATGGTTCTGGGTTCAGTCCCACTGTGTGACACCGAGAACAAGTGTCTTCTACTATAATCTAGGGCAGACCAAACCCTTGCGAGTGGATGGCCATAGTCTAATGACTGAAAAAAAAAAGGAATAGAGAAGAGATAAAAAGGTGTGTGTGTGTGTGTATTGCCACTATCATATCTGAAAATAGACCAAGTAGATGATGAAATAAAATTTCCCCATTACAAGAACCTTGGCACAGTTTTCTATTTATTTCGTTGAATGATTTAGTTCACCAAATCTGTTTATAAACATTATGTGTAATCTATGAAAGAAGTGATGTGTTATAGAAAACAAAGCCAGTGGAGGTGGGTGGGCACACTTGTGTAAATATGTTTATGCAGCGGCGGCTCGTGTATAGGTACTGCAGAACTGCAACACCCCCTATTCCCATTTGATATTATCGATAACATTCAGTATAATGAGCCCTTTTTTCTTTAAACTTGTATATTATATAATCTTTAAGTTTAATGTCAGTAGCCATCCCCTAGTTTATGATAACATTTTTTTAATCATTTTATAGAACTGTACACTTCACAGTTCCAGCGACGCGGTGTTTGGCTGTTGTGTGCATGCTCACAAATCCAAGATAGGAATCTGCACCCTAGGGAGAGACAGCACTGTGATTCACGCAGTATTGACCCTGGTGTGTGTGTGTTCGTTCCATACCACCACTTGAAAACCAGTGCTGGTTTGTTTACGACCGCATAACATAATGCATGGCGCTTCGTTAAAAAGAGACCAATAGAATAGGTACCAAGCTTTAAATAGTGAATTGTAGGATCGATTCCTTCGATTAAACCATTCAAGGTGATGCCCCAGCATGGCCGCAGTCTAATGAAGTATAATAAAGTATAAAATATATGTATATGTTTTTACGTATTGAGTTCTTTCTTCCGTTAGTAAAACTATAAATGGCTTCAAATTTTAGCCTCAGACCAGCAGTTTTAGTGAAAATGGGGTTAAGATTATTACACCGACCCCGTTACCTATTTTAACTATACCGAAAGAATGAGAGGCAAAATCGACCTCGGCGGAATTCGACCTCAGGAATGAATCGGGACACACACATATATATATATATATACATTTATAAATAGATTTGTAAAGTGTGAGTGTGTATGAGAGAGACAACAATGTCGAGGTGTCTCCGTGCGTAAAAGATTATCACAATAGTGAACATCAATTCAGCCTTTACGCAATCAGATTTTAAAGAAACCACACACACACGCACACACACGCTCGCAGAATGTCTTTCTCACACGCGCACACACACACACGCTCGCAGAATGTCTTTCTCACACGCGCACACACACACACACGCTCGCAGAATGTCTTTCTCACACGCGCACACACACACACAGTCACGAGCAACAGCACACAGACACAATCCACTTGTTAAACTAACAAAGGCCATCTGATGAAATCCTGTATTTCGAGCACGTCATTTTTCTATGGAAACTCGACGGTATCGTAATTAAAACAACACGAGTGGCGAACCTAACCTTTCCAGTTAGTACCAGGAACGAATTTGCATATGCATAAAGAGCCTACAGGAGTGGGGAAGATATGTGCTAAGTAAAGACCCCCCCCCCCCAAAAAAAACAAATAAATCTTTAATATTTACCAATTCATTACTGTACACGCAATCACACTAACATAAATTGAAATGCTATAATAAAATAACCAGGTAGTTAGGCTTTAAATGTTATTAAGGAGTGCTGTTGAAGCAACTTTATGTTAAAATACTACTCTGCAACCATGTGGTTTCGGTTTTAGTTCCACTGCATGGTACCTTGGGTAAGGGTCTTTTACTATAAGCACTAGGCCAACCAAAGCTTATCAGTGGATTTTGCAGACAAAAGCTGTGTTGAAGACCAGTATATAAATGTGTGTGTGTGTGTGTGTGTGTTTAGTGTTGCCAACAAAAATAACAATTTTATGTTAAATTTCAGTAGAAAAAGTACTTTAAAAAATGTTTGATATGAAAACAAAATGCTGAAGTCTAATCATGTTATAAGAAATTTATTTTTAATTACATCCCTTAGTTATATTCAGGATTGAGGAAATTTTAAATGCTACATTGGCAACATTATGTATGTTCGTGTCAGCCCCTCCCATTCATTTGATAACTGGTGTAGGTTTGTTTGCATCTTTGTGACTTAGCAGTTCAACAAAAGTCACTGAAGTACAAAGACTTAAAAAAGACCCATAAGTACTGGGGGTTGATTTGTCTGACTTAAAAGCCTTCTAGGTGATGGTCCCAGCAGGGCTGCTGTCCAATGACTGAAACAAGTGAAAGATAGAAAATAAAAACCAATGATTGCTGATGGATTAGTAAGTAAGTAATACTGAAGTGGATCAATATCACAAACAGCATTGAACCTGATAGAACTTGTTCTGTTTGTTGTTGTTGTTGTTGTTGTTTTGTTTATTTTATCCTCCACATGTCATAGTGAGATATTCAATTAACAGTTATTGGAATTCAATAAAATGATCCACTGAAATTGCTAACATAGAAGTGAGATAGTCCGGACATGTCTATCAATTAATTGATCACTTTCATTTAAAAACTTACATCATCCTCATCATTTAATGTCTACTTTCCATGCTGGCATGGGTTAGGGATTCTCAACCATTTCATATATATATATATATACACATATATATATATATATATAAGAGTGTGTTGTAGTTCACTGTATATAAGAGTGTATTGTTTGTGAAATGTAATGTGTCTGGAATGACATAACAATGCAGAATGGACTACAATAACAGTTATAGATAATTCAATTATTCATAGTCTAAAATAATATTTCAGAATATAAAAATTCCTTATTCAGATAGGAACTAATGGAGTCACTGTTATAGTTGGTTTTCCGACTCCATTACTTCCTAGTAATATCTGAAGAAGGAATTTTTATATTCCGAAATATTATATTAGACTATGAATAATTAAATTATTTATAACAGATATCATAGCCCACTCTGTCTTGTTGTGCCATTCCAGATATGTTACATATATATTCTTTTATTCTTTTATTCGTTTCAGCCATTTTAACTGCAGCCATGCTGGAGCACCACCTTTAGTCGAGCAAATCGACCCCAGGACTTATTCTTTGTAAGCCTAGTACTTATTCTATTGGTCTCTTATGCCGAACCACTAAGTTACGGGGACGTAAACACACCAGTATCGATGTCAAGCGATGTTGGAACACACACACACAAACATATACACACACATACATATATATATATATATATATATATATATATACGATGGGCTTCTTTCAGTTTCCGTCTACCAAATCCACTCACAAGGCTTTGGTCAGCACGAGGCTATAGTAGAAGACACTTGCCCAAGGTGCCACGCAGTGGGACTGAACCTGGAACCATGTGGCTGGAAAGCAAGCTTCTTACCACACAACTATGCCTACACCTACATATGTTTATCTCTCTCTCTCTCTCTCTCTCTCTCTCTCTATATATATATATATATATATATATATATATATATATATATATATATATATATAGATATATATACATACGGAGCCTGGTGTTGCCATCCGGTTTCACCAGTCCTCAGTCAAATCGTCCAACCCATGCTAGCATGGAAAGCGGACGTTAAACGATGATGATGATGACACACACACATGTAAAAATATGTGTAAACACAACACAATGGTGTGACATGTTAATGTTTAGCTATAATTTTGCAAGCAATTTCTAGAATGGTCAGATTCCAGTGATTTATTTGGGTGAAATATTGTGACATATGGGATAATGACATTTAGAATATGTGTATAAGTGTGTGTGTGTGTGTCTGTGTGTGCATACATATGTATAAACATATGTCATTCTCTTCATTGTTGTCGTTGTCATGGTAATCATTTCTACATCTATTTTTCCATACTGGCATTGGTTGGACTGTATGTATGTATGTATGTATATAAGTGTATGTTCATATCTCTCTCTCTCTCTCTCTCTCTCTCTCTCTCTCTCTCTCAGTCTCAGTTTTGTGCCATTATCTGTCATGTATGTACTTTAGAGTCCTTGTCGTTACAAACATTTTGAACTAGCATCCAGTCTGAGTATATATTTTCTTTGATTCTTCCCACCCGTCATGGCAGCCACGAAAAAGGCCATGGCTACTGGTCTCCTCCCTCTTGGCTATGTCACTGAAAGAAATGACCTGAAAGTGAATTAATTTATGTCATTAATACAAGAGATGTATTATCAAATAATGCTTGAGAAATAGGCCAAGGATCATCAGGACAAAATTCTCATGGACAGAAAAGTTCTCAAGATGAAATACAAATGCCATGATCCATTTACATAGAGAAGTCAAGGAGAAGTGGCAAAAAAGACAACACAAAAATAAGAGCTGAATGAGAATAAAACAATTTCCTCACACATAAAATCAGGAAATAGTGAAAGAAAGAAAGGAAGGCTTTCAAAATCATAAAAACCAAGCCTAAAATCTTCTGTGTTACTGAGAAAGAAAACATAGTTTCAATGCATTGCAAATTCAAATTATTGTCTCAGGTATATTCTTTTTGTCTGTTACTTGTTTAAGCCATTTGACTGCAGCCATGCTGGAGCACCATCTTAAAGGGATTTATTCTTTGTAAGCCTAGAATTTATTCTATCAGTGTCTTTTGCCGAACCACTAAGTTATGGGAACATAAACACACTAACATTAGTTGTCAAGCGATAATAGTGAGGACAAAGAAAAACACACACACACACATATATATATATATATATATATATATATATATATATAGGGTCATCCCATAACTAATGTGGTTTTTTTATACTTTTATTTTTCAAAATTAAGATAAACAAAATTCTTTTTTAATCTAAAATATACTCTTCTTCATTTTCTACAATGCTCTTCCATCTACCTGGTAGACTTGCATGGCCTCTCTTCCAAAATTCACATGTCCATGACCAAATGTATTCTTTTTTGTAAGATGCTGGGTGCATTTTGAGGGAGATTTGGCTGCTATTTCTAGCAGGTCAAGTGACGACATAGAGGCTCCAATGCTGGCTTGTGGATTATGGTATTGATTTATCTTGTTTTCATTGTCTTTTTCCTATACATACTATTGATGATCATACTGCACCTGCTACACATTATTTCTCTCCCCCTCTCTCTCTCCATCTGTCACCTATCCCTTTACACACACACACACACACATGCATACACACGTATATATTGATGCTTGTATTTTTTTGTTGAACAATCTTAATATTATGTTGTGGGTGGGGAGAGTCATACTGTCTTAACCCTTTTGATACCAAACCCAGCTGAAACCACTTCCGGCTCTGTAGTACAAATGTCTTGTTTTCATAAGTTTTGAATTAAAATCTTCCACCAAACCTTAGTCACAATTAATGTTCCTGACACTAGCTTAATGATAACTAAGTTATTTTACTAAATTCTTTGTTATATTTAAAATAATTGAAAGAAACACAGAGCATCTCAAAATAAATACAGTAATGAAAGAGTCAATGCCTTCTTGTCTGACACACTCACTGGTTTGATTTCTACTCATTTATTATTTATATATTATTTCTTCCAAAACTTTTGTTGCTTTTTCATCCTTGTCAATGGATATTAACTCTGGCCAATTGGTTTCAAATTCTAGCACAAAGGTCAGCAATTTTTAGGTGGATGTAAGTGGATTGCATCAACCCCCGTGCTTAGCTGGTCCTTATTATATCAACTCTGAAAGAATGAAAAGCAAAGTCAACCTTGAACTCAGAACATAAAGACAGACGAAGTGCCGCTAAGAATTTTGCCCAGCATAGCAACCCTGCCAGCTCGCTGTTCTGGAGAATAACTCAATCCTGTTTTATGGCACCTGTACCAATAAATCACTAAGAGCACCGTCCGAGCGTGATCGTTGCCAGAGCACCAGCTGTCTGGCTTTCGTGCCGGTGGCACATAAATAGCACCATTTGAGCGTGACCGTTACTAACGACGCCTTCCTGGCACTTGTGCCAGTGGCACGTGAAAAGACATTCGAGCGAGTTCGTTGCCAGTAACGGTGGACTGGCCCTTGTGCAGGTGGCACGTAAAATACACCATTTCGAGCGTGGCTGTTGCCAGTACCTCCTGGTATTTTAAAACCTGAATTTTTTTGTGCCACAGAACCATGGGTAGGTCTCAGGCAGTTTTGTATCAAGAGGCTTCCAGCTTAAATTGATATTTTCTCTAAGAGTGTTTGCACGCAAATTGATCATTAACATCTGTTTACATACATGACATGTATCCTTCAGATCAATAACGAGGATTATTTTATTGTTTTATTGACATAGCAAATAATCTATACAGGAAAAGTGGAAAAAAACAAACAAACAAACAACAACTTTGTAACCATAGTTACATAGACAACAGTGAAATGTATTGATGGCTGAAACATTTTGGATCTATCATGGAGGTTTTAAAGAATGCAATGTCTCAGCAACTAACAACTGGTGCGGGTAGTTTGTTCCATGCTTCAGCAACTCTGAGTATGAAAAAATGCTTCTGAAAGTCATGGGGGCTGTACTGTTTTCTGACTTTGTAGGCATGCCCACATGTGTTAGACACATGGAGCTCAAAAAGGTGTTCAAGGTGGTTGTTAGTGCGATGGTTAATAATTTTGCAGGTGTTTACTAAGTTAGCTGCCAGATATTGGAGGTTCATTGTATCTGTGCCCAGGGAAGCACTATCCTCATCATGAAGTCGAAAACTATGATAAAACGTTCCACCCTAGTGAGCACGTATTGTGCATTTTAATTAACCCCTAAATTGAGAGGAAAGTACTGAAATAGCTTTGAAAAGTTCTGTCCCTTGACGAATAATTGAAAAAGTTATTCCCCTTGACGAATAATTTTTTTCTGTATTGATTAAATATATTTCATTTAGTACCGAATCTCTTATATCCTGCTTTCAGAAATCCGTGAATACTATACGATATATTGTACCTTGTGGAGGTGCAATGGCCCAGTGGTTAGGGCAGCGGACTCGCGGTTTCGATTCCCAGACCGGGCGTTGTGAGTGTTTATTGAACGAAAACACCTAAAGCTCCACGAGGCTCCGGCAGAGGATGGTGGCGAACCCTGCCGTACTCTTCCACCACAACTTTCTCTCACTTTTACTTCCTGTTTATGTTGTGCCTGTAAGTCAAAGGGTCAGCCTTGTCACACTGTGTCACGCTGAATATCCCCGAGAACTACGTTAAGGGTACACGTGTCTGTGGAGTGCTCAGCCACTTGCACGTTAATTTCACGAGCAGGCTGTTCCGTCGATTGGATCAACTGGAACCCTCGACGTCGTAAGCGACGGAGTGCCAACAACAACACAGATTAAAAATAAATAATTAAAAAATATTATATTGTTTTGCATATAAACTGAAAAAAAAAAAAAAAATGTGAATATTAAGAGGCTGAACCAGAATTCCGCTAAGCATTTTAGTCCGACGTTCTAACGATTCTGCCAACACGCCGCATAAAAAAAAAGGCTGTCAAGGGGAAATAACTCAAAACACGCATTTGATGTTTGAGAAAATAACTTGTTTCCTTGTTTTTCGTCTCGAAGAATTTGCTGTTAAAAACCAACTGTTGTCTTTTTTATCAGAAAACCTTGAGGTAAAGAAATATATATTTAATAATAGAGAGGAGAAAAAACACTTTAGACATAGATATCATGGAAATTTCGGCAATTTTAATCGTGAAACATTTTACGCATCATAACAATTGAAAATTATTTTGTTTTTAAACTGTTGACTAATTTTTAAAGTTTAACCTTATAAAGCTACTTTTTGTTCTCTTCTTGCGTATTAGAATTATTACAAAAAGTTATTTTTCAAAAATTTCATCTTCGAAAATTAGAGAATAATTGTTTTAAAAATAAGTTATTAGAAATATTTTGTTTATTTAATAACCTGTAGCCTGACAGGTTGTCGGAATTTTCCCACAAAATTTCTGGTGCTTCTAATAGCAGTATTAAGGTAACGAACTGGCAGAGTCGTGAGCCTGATTTCTTCTGGCATTACGTTACGTTCTGGGTTCAAATTGCACCGAGTTTGACTTCGCTTTTCATTCTGGTGAGATCGATGAAGAAAAAAAAAAAAAAAAAGGACCATTCGTGTGCAGGGGCTGATGTAATCGATTTCCTCATCATCTCGAAATTGCTGGCCTCGTGCCAAAAATTAGAAATAATCATTATCAGCAACATTTCGTACGTTTTTACCTTCTGAGTTCAAATTCTGTCGAGGTCGACTTTGCCTTTCATCCTTTCGGGGTCGATAAAATAAGTACCAGATGTAATCGACTGCTCCCCTCCCCCAAAATTGCTGGCCTTTTCCCTACTAATATATATTATATTTCTTTACCTTCAGGTTTTCTGATCATTTGAAACCATTATTATTGTTATTGAGTTCAAATTCCGCCGAGTTCGACCTAGCCTTTCATCCTTTACATTCCTGTAACTCATTGTGGTGCCATGTAAAAGCACCCATGCAGCACCATGTAAAAATTCCCACATGGGGCCACATAAAAGCACCCAGCACACAATGCAAAGTGGTGGTTGGTGTTAGGAAGGACATCCAGCCATAGAAACCATGTCAAATCAGACCGGAGTCTGATGCAACTCCCCAGCTTGCCGGCTCTGGTCAAACTGTCCAACCCATGCCAGCATGGACAACGGACGCTAAATGATGATGATGACGACAGAATGTGATATATATATATATATATATATATATATATATATATACATATACATATACATATACATATATATACATATATATATATATATATATATATATATATATATATATACACACATACACATGCAGGAGTACCTGTGTGGTAAAAAGCTTGCTTCCCAACTACATGGTTCCGGATTTAGTCCCACTGCGTGGCACCTTGAACAAGTGTCTTCTACTATAGCCTTGGGCCCACCAAAACCTCGTGAGTGGATTTGGTAGACAGAAATTGAAAGAAGCCTGTTTGGTATATATGTATATATATATATATATATATATATATATATATATATATACATATATATACATATATATGTATTTGTGTGTCTGTGTTTGTTTTCCCCGCCATCACTTGACAACTGATGCTGGTGTGTTTATGTCCCCGTAACTTAGCTGTTCAGCAAAAGAGACAAACAGAATAAGAACTAAGCTTACAAAGAATAAGTCCAGGGGTCGAGTTGTTTGACTAAGGGTGCTGCTCCGGCATGGCCGCAGTCAAACGACTGAAACAAGTAAAAGAATACACACACACACACGTTGCCATGTCTTAATTTATTTTTTAAAAAATTATAATTATATGTTGTGGTATTTAACATTTATTTTTTAAAACATTTTTCATTTTTTTATTTTTGTAGATCATGAATGAATATGTCGACTTCTACTGGGAAAACAATATGATTCCATTTGAAGAGGATTCCAGACACGAATTCAAATGCCACAGAAACCTGTCAGTCGAAGAGCTACCGCCGTGGACCCAAGAAAACCAAAAACGCACGCGGAGGTCTATTTCTCGCACCCTGAATGCTTTTCTGAACACAGGTCAAGGAGGCTCAGTCTACCTTGGTGTGGCAGATGATGGCACAATCATAGGTTTACAATTAACACTATTTCAGAGAGACCACCTAAAAGTCAATCTCGACAATCTGATGAAGCGCTACATACCACAAGTCGACGTCAAGCGATATGGGGTTCATTTCATGCCTGTCATTAGTCAGACGGTATCTATGGCTGATGCTTATCGAATATGCAGTAAGATCAACCTGGAGAGTGAAACTTTCCCGAAAGAGGAGCGCCAGCGAAGCCATCTTTGCCAGTCATACGCCAAATGCTGGTGTGATGAGCATGCTTGCATGATGGTCAAAGCAGATGAAGTTATACACAGGTTTGTCATTGCAATACACATCAAGCCATGGGACCCGGACACCATGATCTGGAATAACATTGTTCCTGGGATCAACCTGCACCCTTTGCATGCCAACGAAGAAGGTAGAGTATTTATGAAGACTTTGGCCGGCGTCAAACTTTGCGATGACCAGGACATTATCAATATAACTGTAAAAGATGTGAAACAGATATTTCAGACTAGAATTAAAAATATTAAGAAAAAGATTGAAGCATTAAAGACTGATAATTAACTGTTCATGTTGTCGTTGTTGTATTTATTTTATTCTTTTATTCTTTTACTTGTTTCAGTTATTTGATGGTGGCTATGCTAGAGCACCACCTTAAGGGATTTTAGTTGAACAAATCAAACGCAGGACTTATTCTTTCTAAGCCCTGTACTTATTCTTCTATTAGTCTTTTTTGCCGAACCACTAGGTTATGGGGATGTAAACACATCAACACCAGTTGTCAAGCAGTGCTGGGGGCAAACACAGACACAAACACACAAATATATACATTGCCAGTGCCCCAGGACTGGCTCTTGTGCGGGTGGCACATAAAATACACCATTTCGAGCGTGGCCGTTGCCAGTACCACCTGACTGGCCTTTGTGCCAGTGGCACGTAAAAGCACCCACTACACTCTCTGAGTGGTTGGCATTAGGAAGGGCATCCAGCTGTAGAAACTCTGCCAAATCAGATTGGAGCCTGGTGTAGCCATCTGGTTTCACCAGTCCTCAGTCAAATCATCCAACCCATACTAGCATGGAAAGCGGATGTTAAACGACGATAATGATGCTGATGAAATGCTATCTGTGGGTGACATGACATAGAATCCACAACTTAAAAATAAATGGTTATTTCTCTATTGCAATTTCGATGTTAGGAACCTACTAAGGGTCCCATTTGTCTCTTCAGGAGAATATTCCTATAGATAGAAATTGATACAACACCTTAACCTCTGTGTATTTTATGATAACATGTTTGGCCATTGATATATTCATAAATAATTATTAATTGTTTATGGTATATTCTCTGTAATGTATTATTACATTACTTTTTAATTATTTAATTTTCCCCACTCATATCCGATGGTTTTGCCGTGGCTTGAATTTACTGGTCTTTTCTCATAAATGCTGTGCATGACGTTTGAATTCAGAATTTGAATGTGTAGATATAGGTTGACACATTATTCCTGCCTGTCGGGATACATGTAAGCCCCAAGGTAAGGTCTTGTATCAATTTCGATCTATAGGAATATTCTCCTGGAATAGAAAAGAATAAAATAGGTACCAGTTGGACACTGGGGTTGAGCTAATCGACTTCACCTCACCCCCGAAATTGCTGTCCTTGTGCCAAAATTTGCAACCATTATTATTATTATTATTATTAAGGAGACAAGTTGACAAATGAGTAATGAGTAATCCTGCAACAGAATAGTGTCCAGCCCTAGGGTTGATGTGTTTGACTAAAACCATTCAAGGTGGTGCCCCAGCATGGCCACAATCAGATGACTGAAACAAGTAAAAGATTAAGATATATATATATATATGTGTGTGTATTTATACACACATACACATATATATTTGTGTATATTTATACACATACATACGTGTGTGTGTGTATATATATATATATATATATATATATATATATAATTTTTCACATAATTTTTCTCGTCTGGCCGTAAAACCTTTTCTGTTTGTTTTCGTGTCTTGTTTTTTGTCCGCCACAACATTTCTCCATGGCAAGATTTAATTTGTGTATACAAATTTAATTTGCGGTCCATGGGAAGAGCCGTTTTAACGATGCGTCCTGCCCAGCTCTTCGAAACGCCGGTGTTAAAACGGGGGTAGCTGATGAAGTAGAATGTTCTCTATGTGGCTTGTGTGTTTTCTCGTCTACGTCTTGTTTGCAATGTCCTGTACCCAGATATGCACCTATACATACAGGTGGATGTCGGT
>NC_142953.1:5130638-5133138 GCF_046866305.1 Octopus bimaculoides
ACCATCATCATCATCTCTTGATGGATGAAGAACTTATCTGAAGTTGTTTGATGTTTATGGTGTATTATCTCTTTGTACAGCACATTATAAACTTCTCATTTCATGTTGCTCCACTCCCTTCACTTGTGAATGAGTAAACCTACAATGAACTTGCATCCTGTTCAGGAGGAAAATGTTGTGGATCTTGGTCACTTTCACAAAATGTAGGGTTGGTGCATAATTATTGTGGCTTTTTCTCAACAAATTTTATTAAAACAAAATCAATAGCAATATTTAACAAAAACATCTTTAAATGATGGTCTGACCGTCTGCCAAGCAAATGGGAAGCAGTAATTGAAGTAGATGGTGAATATGCTCCAGAATAATCATTGTTTTTGTTACATGTTGTTATTGTTTTTGTTGAATAATTAAGTAAATCCCCTACTTGTTTATCACTCCAAAAATTCAAAGACTTGCAAGGGTTACACAAAGTTTAACCTACCTCTGATTTAGTAAGGGGTCTCAGGGAGTAGCATCCCAGCCTTCCTGAGCTAGTTTTCCACCACATTTCTTAAAAATCATGGTAGAGGCCTTGGTCTTGGGACCACTCACATCTAGAAACTGAGGTTCAGGGTAAGCAAGGGCATGCTCCCTGTAGAAAATCCAGCTCCAGAAAAGCCTCATGATAGCAAGGGAGAATGGGCACCAGCCAGCCCCAAAGGTTGAGGTGGCCTGCACCTGCCTGCCTCAGTTGCTATGGCATTGAGGCAAGTCCAGCCACATTAATGGGGACAAAACCCAGACTTAAAACATTGGATGATGATGATAAGGTATGGATGACTCAAAACCTTTTCGAAGAGAGCTTTACAAATATATTTAGTCCTGCTGTAGACAGAATATTTCCAACAAAACCTTGCACTTTTCAACAAGGTTTCAAGTCACCCAGAGAACTTAAATGAGCTTTCTGATAATGTGAGTGTAAAATATATCCCCAAGAATACAACTCCTTTACTTCAACCACTTTCTTAACCCCTTTCTTAGCATCTTTCTATTGGAATGCACCACTTTTGTGTCACTTAATTTTGAAAATAATGAAGGACTTAGTGAAATAATCTTTGTCATTGTTAATCTGGTCTCTCTTGCCAAACCACTAAGTTATGGTGAAGTAAACACACCAGCACCAGTGGCAAGCAGTGGGAAGAGGACAAACACAGACACAAAGACACACGCATATACATACTTACATATATGATGGGCTTCTTTCAGTTTCCATCTACCAAATCCACTCACAAGGCTTTGGTTGGTTCAAGGCCATAGTTGAAAACTCTTGCTCAAGTTGCCACGTAGTGGGATTGAACCCTGAACCATGTGGTTAGTAAGCGAGCTTCTTACCACACAGTCATGCCTGCCCCTATTGCAAGAAACAGCCAGGTTTCTTTCTCTGACGTTCCACACAGTTCAACCTACACAAGTGAATGTATAATAAACAAAATAGGAATTTTGAAAGAAATATCTATAAAACTAGTTTCTACATCAAATGGCTATGTGGGTTCTCCAGAATAAAATAGTAATCAAAGGGGTCCATAGAAAAAAAAAAAAATGGTTGAGAAGCACTGCATTTGGCCTCTGCTAAAATAAGGCCCGGGCAGTTAATGGAGGGGCCTCTGGAATACTTGATTTTCTCTCTATAGTCACATATTGTCCTTATTGTAGACATTGTAAGCTTTATGTGGCTGATTCTTCTCCAGCATGAAGCCTTTTTAAAACCATCAAGTTTAATATCCAGTGTAATCCCTTTATTCATTTTTTTTCGCACTATTGCTTTCGGCTAGACTTGATGGCTTCTTTCCAGAAATCTTGAATCATAGTGTAAATCCATCCATGGCAGCAATCAATAATTATCCACAACAAATATGTAGAGAAAAAAAAATATCACCATGAAAGGACTGTTTTGTGAGAAGAAAAAAGTTATTTTGTTATTCCTATGGATGTAAGAATAGAAATGAGATGAAAGGGTGAAAGGACTGAGATGAGAGGAAGTACTGATTGATTCTAGTTAGGCTAGTTGAAGGGTTGCCAGCTTTGTGGGCACTTCACTTCTTGCTCCTCTAACTTGAGCCATATTAACTGTGCACACACACACACAGTCTCTCTCTCTCTCTTTTCTCCCTGTTGTATTGACATACAACATATGTAGTTTCAGACATTGTTATAATGCTGGTACCGTTATTGTTATCAATAACCTGAAGAATGACTCTGTCTGAAATGTTGGTAACTCCACTTCCCATGGCAATTTCACTTTGCCCTTTCTGGTGTCTTTTCCAAATAATACAATTTTTTCCAATTCAGACCAATAACAATCTCTTTAGAATCGGTTTCATCTCATATACATACATATACATCTAAAAAGGCATATGTATATATTTCTCTCTCTCTCTCTGCATATATATATTTCTCTTTCTCTATACATGCATACATATATACATATGTGTGTGAGTTAAGTTTGCATATAAATATGTGT
>NC_142953.1:5135638-5145638 GCF_046866305.1 Octopus bimaculoides
TAATAATAATAATGAGAAAGTCATAAAAATCAAGAATTTCTATTAAAAAAACTTCATTTCTGTATTATGTGTATTCATGTCCCAAGGTTAGGCAATTCAGTCCTAAACGTGAGGCAAACTGGGACATAGACAGACATAACAGAAATGAAGTTTTTTTAATAGAAATTCTTAATTTTTATGACTTTCTCATTATTGTTATTATAAGACATGGTAGGAAAACAATTTTCCACCATGTGTAATATTTAAAATAAAAAATTTTATGGCGGGGTAGTGGTACAAAAGGAAGTCTTTCCGATATATCTGATGTATGTTAGTATGTATGTGTGTGCAACCACCAATTTCTCTTATATTTTAGGGCAGTGAGCTGGCAGAACCGTTAGCATGCTGGGCAAAATGCTTAGCTTTTCATCTGTTCTTGTGTTCCGAGTTCAAACTCTGCTGAAGTTGACTCAGCCTTTCAGGGTTGATAAATTAAGTACTTGCTGAGCGTTGGGGTAGGTGTAATCGACTTAACCCCTCCCCTGAAACTACTGTCCTTGTGGCCCAGATTTGTTTTACATAAACTTCTGATATATTCCTAATCTTCATTATCTAAAAGGTATTTGCAGAAAATATTGTTCTATTTGGGGATGGTCATTTTAAAAATACTTTTCTTGCCTAATAAACCGGGGCTGTGGAGTCAGAATCAGAAACAATTAAGGGGTAGCTGGAGTTGGAGTCTGTAAAACTATACCGACTCTGACATCTTTATTCTTTAATATAAACCAGTTACAACATATAGACCTACTCAAAGTACAAATGTATGCATATGCTTTATGAGATATGTAGACCACAATCACTTTATTACATACAGAAGAATCAGAGTTGCCAATAGTAGAGGAGTCAAAGTTGAAGTTTTTGTTTCGACTCCACAGCTCTGAAATAAACACACACTATATATTTGTTCTTCACTCATTTATTATTGTTCTTATGTTATCTTATGTCCATTGTCTGGAAATCTCATGTTACGCACCTGTGACCTCTTCAGCAACAAGCGATTTCCAGACAATGGACATATGATAGAATGAGAACAATAACAAACAAGTGAAGAATGAATGTATAATGCATGTGTTTATTTGGCAAGACGAAAAAAAAAAAAAATGATTGTCCCAAAATATAAACATCTTAAGTAAACAAACATTTTTTTTTGTCTTTTGTTCTTTGGAAGTGTCGAATGTGTATTGTGTATTGTACAGACAAGAAAGTAATATTTTGAATGCAGGATAATCATGAAAACAGCAGAAAGACTGGGTTTTTTTATGCCCTTATATGATGGAAAAAGTTCTGTGGTTGTCTGCTGATGTTTTCCATTTCTTTAAATCTTGAACATTTGCAAGAATTGCATTTGATGCCGTTTTTTGCAGTAAATCTTGACTACCTAGGCAAGTATTAAACAAGCAAAAGCTTTTTACCTGGAATGTATGGTGAATTTTTTTTTAATAGGATCCCCCCCCCCAAAAAAAAACCGTGTGACGTACGTGACATCACACAAAAATAACTTTTTGACCTGAAAATATTAACTGCTAATTCCTTTGAATTTCGCCAGAGCCAGCATAACAACTCTCATAGTGTTTATTTGCAGTGACCTTGAAATTTCCAGAAAATGCTAATGAGTTTGCTAGTGTCAACAGTTCTCATTTATGTGGTGTGACGTGCGTGACAAAAGTGGATACTCTTACTCTTATACCTGTTTCAAGTCATTCGACTGTGGCCATGCTGGAGCACCGCCTTTAGTCGAGCAAATCAACCCCAGGATTTATTCTTTGTAAGCCTAGTACTTATTCTATCGGTCTATTTTGCCGAACCACTAAGTTACGGAGACATAAACACACCAGCATCGGTTGTCAAGCGATGTTGGGGGGACAAACACAGACACACAGACATATACACACACATACATATATATATATATATATATATATATATATATATATATACGACGGGCTTCGTTCAGTTTCCGTTTACCAAATCCACTCGCGAGGCTTTGGTCGACCCGAGGCTATAGTAGAAGACACTTGCCCAAGGTGCCACGCAGTGGGACTGAACCCAGAACCATGTGGTTGGTAAGCAAGCTACTTACCACGCAGCCACTTGACAAAATTAGAAAGGCAAATGAAATTCAGGAAGGAAAAATATAAATAATAAATGAGTGGAAATCAAAGACAATATGAATCTTCCCAGACACAACATAACTTGTTTCTTATGTTTTGAGTTATGTAAAGCTTTTCTTTCATCAGTCCCAAGTTAACTCTGCTGGTTACAAAAAAAAAAAAAAAAGAAAAAGAAAAGGGAATGTGTGTCATATACCATGCATGAACTTCAGGGAAACATGTCTTGTGTATATCATGTAACACACAGAACAAGCAAAGGTTTAAGCTATTTCTGAAGAGACAGCTAAATCTTATTTGACAACCATTTAGCTCTTTGCCTGTCCAAAGCATTTTCATAAATTTGTCTTAGATGTCCATGCTTGTTTTCAGACTTGTAGTTAATCCTTGTTTCATACTCATTCTGAATAATGTAAGGCTTTTCTTTCATAAGTCCCAAGTTAACCCTGGTGGTCGAAGGAAAATTGGGAATGTGTGTCATATATCGTGCATGCACTTCAGAGAAATATATCCTGTATATCACATATGATACACAGGACAGACAGAGGATTAAGTATATAAATAAATATATATATATTCCAGTTATTGAGCTGCTCTGAATTAATGTATACATGTTGTAACTAGACAGGAAATTTAAAATAAATTATCTTGCTATTTCCCTGCTGATAATCCTGTCTATCTGTTACAGCTTTTATAGATTCTTGGCTCCATTAAAATATCATATATTATGTTTGGACGCCAATAAAATATGTCCTATATGTCACAAATGACTTACAGGGCAGGCGATGGGGTTAAATTTATGAATATATTCCTGTCATTGAGATGCTCTGAATTAATATATACATGCTTTTGTAACTAGACTGGAAATTTAAAATAAATTATTTCGGTGTACTTGTTATAATCCTAGCTTTTATAGATTCTTGACTGTGTTACAGAATTGGGATTGTGTTTCATATTTGATGCCTAGATGCCTGAGTAATACATCCTCTGTGTTATATGTAATACACAAGACAGGCAAAGAGTTAAAGACGGTATTTGTTTGGAAAATAATGTATGGTTTATTGATGGAAGAAATTAATTCGTGAAGGATGGTATAAGTGTGTGTGTTAGCTCTACTGTTGTGTTGTGCAATTTTATGGTAAAGTCTTTGGAAAGTGTTCATGTGGGACAGGCATGAGCAGCTTTTTATAAGAAGTGGGCTGCATGAGCCATGGCTCATTGTTAGTGGTAGGCTGCACTACTCAAAAAACTCAAGATTAATTTTTTTATTAGGTGTGCCGTTCAGGAAGTCCTATAGGCTGCAAGTTACCCATGAATGATATAGAAAAATGTAGAAAAATTGGCATACCCCACTAACTTTGTTTCTTCACAACTTTCAGAAAAATGAATATTTTTTGATGAAATTTCCTACAGATACCTTTCAGATGGTGTTGGTACTATCACTATATTGTACTATGTTGTGAAAAAATTTCCCAAGGGTGGGGAAAGAGCAGTTTCAGATAATTTACATGAGTTGGATTTGTTTCCTCATAACTTTCAGAAATATGGGTATTTTTTTAATGAAATCTACAAATACTTTTCAGATGGTATAGATTCTGATTATTTTGGAATTTATTGTGAAAAAAGAAATGCATTGGTTGGCATGTGCATGTTCATAATGACTTACATAATTTTTTTCAAAAGTTCAAGATTCATTTTGTAGATATATATATGTGATGTGTGTCAGAATGTATGTGTATATGTTTATGAGTTTTATTTTTCATATTTACTTCTGATATAATTGTAATCTAAACCCTCTGAAAAATATTTGTAGAAAATTTCATTAAAAAATACCTCTTTTTCTGAAAGTTATGAGGAAACAAAAGTCATCTCCTGTGAATTATCCAAAACTGCTCTAACCCCACCCCTCTGAAAGAATTTTGCATCAAAAATCATGATACAATCAGAATCTATACCATCTGAAAGGTATTTGTAGAAAATTTCATTAAAAAATATCCATTTATCTGACAGCTATCAGGAAATGAAATTGGGTGGTGACTGGTGGTGGATACGGAGCACTTGTGTAAGTATGGGAGAAGATCATATAAAAATTGTGGAATTTCAAATGCAATTATTGAGGGTGTGTGGGTGGGTGGGTGGTGAAAGATGATCTGTTGTGGTAAGAAAGGGATGATGAGAGCGGCAAAGATTCCAAAAAAAAAGACAAGGTAACTTCCCATGATTTAAACTCATATATCGATTTCTTTTACACCAGATGATGAAAAATATTTACACAATTTTTGAAGTATTCTGTTATTCTATATTTGGTTTCAACCAGGGGTTGTGACCATGCTAGGGCAACCACTATTAGTAAACATTTAAAAAGCCTCCCCAGCTGGGAATTGAACCCTGGTCTTCTGCATGACAGGTCGGATACTTACTACTATACTACCAAAAATGTTTTTTTTAAAATTTACTAATAGATGTTTACATTGTAAGAATTTAGAGACTTTGAGACATGTAAAATAATTTGTTTGTAATTGTTGAACTTTTAAGCAGATAAAGCTTTAGATTTGTACATCGTATCTGAAACTCCTCTCTCCTATCCTCCAAGACATTTTTCACCACAAATTTCAATTCTATCAGAATCTACACTGTAAAAAATTTCATTGAAAAATATTTATATTTCTGAAAGCTTTGAGGAAACAAAGTTGATTCACATAAATTATCTGAAACTCCTCTCTCCCTCCCTTGAAGACATTTTTCAAGTTGGTGGTGGGGTACACTTGTGTTGGAATGCTGATTAATGTCGGCGTTAAAATTTACATAATATTGACAAGTTTTTAAATTTAGAGTCTCATTTAAGGATTTAATTGTCAATAAAAATAACTTCCATGCAACGTTTAAAGAGCTATACCAAAGACTGCAATGATAATAATAATAATAATAATGATAATAATAATAATAATAATCCTTTCTACTAAAAGCACAAGGCCTGAAATTTGGAGGAGGGTAAGTTGATTATATTGACCCCAGTACTCGACTGATACTTAATTTATTGACCCCAGTATTCAACTGGTACTTAATTTATTGACCTCGAAAGGATGAAAGGCAAAGTCGGTCTTGGTGGAATTTGAACTCGGAATGTAACGACAGGTGAAATACCGCTAAGCATTTCATGCAGCATGCTAATGTTTCTGCCAGCTCACCGCCTTAATTAATTATTAATAATAGTAATGATATTACTAATAATAATGGTTTCAGATTTTGTCACAAGGGTAGCCATTTTGGGGGGAGGGGATGTATCAATTACATCGACTCCAGTGTCCAACTGGTACTTGATTCATCGACCCCGAAAGGATGAAAGGCAAAGTTGACCTCGGCAGAATTTGAACTTGGAACGTAGCGGCAGATGAAATACATCTAAGCATTTCACCCGGCGTGCTAATGATTCTACCAGGTTGTCGCCTTAAATAGTGATAATAATAATAATAATAAGAGCTCTTAGAGAGTGCAAACCTCTGTCAACACAACACCAATATTCTCTCAACGATTAACCGGAGATGATTTTTAAAATGGGACTATCGGAAAGAAAATCCTTCAATGAATATCATGAGACCTTTTGGTTTTCTCCTCTCTTGAATTCCGGTCTTCGTTTAGTAATCCTGTTGTTTTAGATCGATGTATAGAATTATGTATATATTTAAGTATACTGTATAATCTCCTAATATAATAATGAGCGTTGTCTTTTTATATATTTGTGTGTATATATATATATATATAATTTTTCAAAGTAAACTATGTAATCGTTACCAATATAGCAGGAGATTTCACAGCAAAAAAGTCTAAATTAGATTCCTTAGGGATCGTTCTCCTTGTTTGTATATCCAAAGTTTTGAATTTTTACATTTAAGAAAGAGACTTGACGCCAATATCCATATGAATGTATTTAATCCGATGTTAACATTTCTGTATACAGCTATATTTGACCATTAAGTATAAGTCAAATATATCAGTTGCCATACACTTCATCAGGAATAACTTTCTTTATATATATATATATATATATATATATATAATAGTCAGAGTGAGAGGTGAAGGTAGAGGAACTAAATGGCAAAGAGAGTGTTGTATGAGTGAGAAAGGAAGGGGTGATAGATGAATAACGAAAGAGGGAGTGATAAAGCTGATGACGTTTGAAGTGTGAGTATATGTGTGTAAAAGAGAGGTATGTTTGTGTGTGTGTGCGTGTGTGTGTGTGTGTGTGTGTGTGTGTGTCTGATGGAAATGGGATGGTAATGTTCAATGCTGAAAATGTATGAGTATATGTGCGTATGTGTGTATGTGTTCAAGAGAACTATGTAAAACTTTACATATACATGTAAAGTAAAAAAAAAAATATATAAAATGTAATCCAGAATCCTTGTCCGGTATCGGATCAATCCTAAAAATTCTAATCAGTTCATGCCAGTCATGAGGCCAAACATCCCTGAAAGTTTCATCCGAATCCATTCAGCGTTTCTTGAGATATCTTGTCCACAGACAAACAAACAAACACAACTGAAAACAATACCTTTGCCTTCGTTTTAAGGTGGAGGTAATGATAATAATCATGCTAGTCTGTCTACATTTAATCAATTGCTATTATTTATTATTAAACTACCATTAATTGTTTAGAGTCTGTTGTACATGGTCTATCTTTGTAGGTCAGAGTTACAGTACATCAACAACAAAAAATCTTGTAAATCTTACACTTTAACTAAATGTGATGGTAAATATTATTGTAATGCTGTGAATGACATTATTGTGAAGTCGTAAAGTAGCAGACAGCACTTATGGTATTGTAATTGTGTGACCGGCCACTTAGGTTTTAGTGGCGTTTTGGACAGTCTTCACACCCAGTGTGTCTGCTGTTCTGAAACAGCATGTTTTTTTTTTTGTGTTGATATGTATATAAATAGGTGCAGGTGTGGTTTGTCTGTCCTTATTTGTCCCCTCTCTGTAACGCCTCCAATGGCGAATTTTAATGAAATAAAGAAGCTTGTTTCTCATTCACATGGTTCAGGGTTCAATCTCACTGCGTGGCAGCTTAGGCAAGTTTTTTTTTTAAACTGCAGCTTTGGTAGTGAGTTCGATTCCTGGATTATGTTGTGTGTGGTGGCAATAATACAAGAGGTTGTATGGTGGATGAGACTAAAAGGATTGAAGTCGGACACTTTCTTCGTCAGCCAAACCCTCATCAGCTTCTTTTTTTTGAGTTTCACTTAAAAAGGAAGGCATAGGTTAAGAGGGAGTTGCTGCCCTCCTCCAGTAATGTCGAATGAATGTGGTGAAGGTTGCTTGAGTGTATGTAAACCGCATGTAAACTTTATACATTGGTCTCTTATTCATGTATATAAAATGTGTAGTGTTATAACTTAACATCAATAACTAGTTTTGAAATCCTACTATGACTTTATGGACACACATATAATGTTATTCCACTCTCTGAGTGGTTGGCGTTAGGAAGGGCATCCAGCTGTAGAAACTCTGCCAAATCAGACTGGAGCCTGGTGTTGCCATCCGGTTTCACCAGTCCTCAGTCAAATCGTCCAACCCATGCTAGCATGGAAAGCGGACGTTAAACGATGATGATGATGATAATAATATATATGATGATGGCCGTTCCTGCTTGAAAATCAAGATGGAAAAGTGACACACCCTCAAGTGGTTATGTAAACTGATCCTTAGATAACTGGGTCTGATATTCTTTCTGCTTGTGCTTAGTAGTTTTAAATTAGAGTCACTTCATGCAATCCGTGTTTGTATCATCATCATCATCATCATCGTTTAACGTCCGCTTTCCATGCTAGCATGGGTTGGACGATTTGACTGAGGACTGGTGAAACCGGATGGCAACACCAGGCTCCAGTCCGATTTGGCAGAGTTTCTACAGCTGGATGCCCTTCCTAACGCCAACCACTCAGAGAGTGTAGTGGGTGCTTTTACGTGTCACCCGCACGAAAACGGCCACGCTCGAAATGGTGTCTTTTATGTGCCACCCGCACAAGCCAGTCCAGGGGCACTGGCAACGATCTCGCTCGAAAATCCTACAGGAGCCAGTCAGGCGGTACTGGCAACGGCCACGCTCAAAATGGTGCATCTCATGTGCCACCCGCACAAGAACCAGTCCAGGGGCACTGGCAACGATCTTACTTGGCTTGCCGGGTCTTCTCACGCACAGCCCATTTCCAAAGGTCTCGGTCCGTAGTCATTGCCTCGGTGAGGCCCAATGTACGAAGGTCTTGCCTCACCACCTCAGCCCAGGTCTTCCTGGGCCTACCTCTTCCACGGGTTCCCTCAACTGTTAGGGTGTGGCACTTTTTCACGCAGCTATCCTCCTCCATTCTCACCACATGTCCATACCAGCGCAATCGTCTCTCTTGCACGCCACAACTGATGCTTCTAATGTTCAGCTTTTCTCTCAAGATACTTACACTCTGACGGGTATTCACATTGACATTACACATCCAATATATATATATATATATATATATATATATATATATATATATATATATACTTTATTTAAAAGCAGCAGAAATATAACAAAAAAACCGTTACTCTGAGTTTCACGTTCCTGTTCATCGGACAAACAAAACTGTCCGATGAACGGGAATGTGAAACTCAGAGTAACGTTTTTTTTGTTATATTTCTGCTGCTTTTAAATAAAGCATATTACTCTACCTCTGGTATTTGAGTACTCTTTTTGCCACCTTGTTGCACATTTCATGTGCTTACTCCGGTATATATATATATATATATATATATATATATTACATGTGCGTGTATATGTATGTGACATCATCATCGTCGTTGTTTAACGTCCGCTTTCCATGCTAGCATGGGTTGGATGATTTGACTGAGGACTGGCGAACCAGATGGCTACGCCAGGCTCCAATCTGATTTGGCAGAGTTTCTACAGCTGGATGCCCTTCCTAACGCCAACCACTCTGAGAGTGTAGTGGGTGCTTTTATGTGCCACCAGCACGAGGGCCAGTCAGGCGGTACTGGCGACGGCCACGCTCGAAATGGTGTATGCAGTTAAATTTATGTCCTGTTATAGAGTGACCAATGGTCTCACACTCACAAAGCATTTAGCCTCGTAGATGACTTGTCAGGCTCTAATGGTTGAGTCTGAAGAGTTGTCTATAAAACTGACCTCTTTATGGATGAGAAACCATTGGTCACTCTCTGACTGGACATATATTTCACTGCATGTAACTACATTACTGCTCCATCCTTTAGAGTGTACTTCTTTCTTGGGTATGTGATCCACTGATAATATATTTTTTTTATTCTTTGATTTGTTTTGATCATTTAACTGCAGTCATGCTGGAGCAACACCTCAAACTTTTTTTAGTTGAGTGAATCAATCCCGGTACTTATTTATTAAGCCTGATACAAAGACAGACAAATGGATTAAGTCGATTATATTGACCCCAGTGCATAACTGGTACTTATTTAATTGATCCCGAAAGGATGAAAGGCAAAGTCGACCTTGGTGGAATTTGAACTCAGAACGTAGCGGCAGACAAAATACTGCTAAGCATTTTGCCCGGCGTGCTAACGTTTCTGCCAGCTCACCGCCTTTGGCGAGGTTTCGGTGGCTGGATGCCCTTCCTAACGCCAACCATGCCGAGAGTTTAGTTGGTGCTTTTTACGTGACACCAGCATGGGAGCCAGTCAGGTCGGCGCTGGCAATGACATGCTTGAATGGTGCTTTTTACGTGCCACCGGCATATATATTGTAAAAACAGATGTTCTCTGTGTACGACAATTTTACCATACAGGTTTCAGCTCTTATTGGTAATCACATGGAACTCCCACCGTCA
>NC_142953.1:5150638-5168138 GCF_046866305.1 Octopus bimaculoides
TATTTATTTATTCCACATTGCTCAAGCCATATAAATTATGCCGCACGCTCGCACATCTACTTTACGTATCTTACCGTGAAACTGATTTCTTTTTATAAACATACTACTACTACTACTGCTGCTGCTTCTGTTACTACCACTACTATCACTGCCAAACCACCACCACCACCACCACACGAGGATGACAACCACCATCACTAATGACTCCCACCACCACTACTACTACCACTCCCACTACTACTACCACCATCACCACCACCAAAACAATGGTGACAATGACAACAACGATGGCCATCACTACTACTACTACTACTACTACTAGTCTTTGAGGAATCCTGTATGGGATGGGGTGGGATCATTTGGAATAGCAGATGAAACTCTCACGTTGTACACACTCTGCTGTTTTTGAAAGAAGGGACCAAGTGGGGGTAATGCATTGGTTCACAGAACCCAAGTAACACTGTTTCAGAATGAACCCTGGAATAATCACGGATGGAATACCTTTTGATCACGAGTCTAACTTGGTCAGGAGCTGACCTGACCTGACCTGACCTGTCCTGAGAGTTTCATACATCTGGCTTAGATACTTGTTGTTGGCGGTTCCAGTTGATCCGATCAACGGAACAGCCTGCTCGTGAAATTAACGTGCAAGTGGCTGAGCACTCCACAGACACGTGTACCCTTAACGTAGTTCTCGGGGATATTCAGCGTGACACAGTGTGACAAGGCTGACCCTTTGAATTACAGGCACAACAGGAAGTAAGAGTGAAAGTTGTGGTGCAAGAGTACAGCAGGGTTCGCCACCATCCCCTGCCGGAGCCTCGTGGAGCTTTAGGTGTTTTCGCTCAATAAACACTCACAACGCCCGGTCTGGGAATCGAAACCGCGATCCTATGACCGCGAGTCCGCTGCCCTAACCACTGGGCCATTGCGCCTCCACGGCTTAGATACTATATAAAGTACCAGACAAGCAAGTAACTGGGATTGATTTAATCAACCCTTCCTGGTGGTGAAATGTCTGGTTTTATAAGTTGCATAACTTCTAAAATTTGGTGGGGTCCCAAGGGACCCAGCCGGTCCACGAAAGGTTAATAGGGCATTTCAACACACATAAGGCAGCAGGCTGGCAGAATTGTTAACATGCCAGTCAAAATGCTTAGTGGCATTTCGTCCGTCTAACATTCTGTATCCAAATTCCGCTGAGGTCTTCGCTGCTTTTCAACCTTTTGGGGTTGATAAAATAAGTACCAGTTACGCACTGGGGTCGATCTAATCAACTTAGCCTCTCCCTTGAAATTTCTGTCCTTGTGCCAAAACCTGAAACCAGTAACAAAACACACCCTTTAAAGACGGACACATTAGAGAATTTTGGTGTATCTTGGGAGGGTCGTTATGTCAATAACAAACACACGCGCTGGTTTTATTTGACTTTATTTTGTTTTTTGTCGGTTAACAGTCTAACAAATGGATTGTTTGAATAATCGTTCACTCAGTCAATCAATCAGCTTGATTTGTCAAGGTCCTTTCCGTCGTCATTCACCATCTCATCAATGACATGCTCTCTCTCTCTCTCTCTCTCGCTCTCGCTCGCTCTCTCTCTCTCTCTCTCTCTCTCCTCCAGGTCTGCTTCGAATGTGCATGCTTGTATAAACACACACGCGCACGCGCGCACTGTCGAAGCCGCTCACTTTGAAATACGAATGCGAAACTCTTCCAAATAACAATAACTGGATCATATTAAGCAAATTGTGTTCTGGGCCCACACATTTCATGGCAATAATATATCGGTTGATAGCATTATGCATCATTATGGCTTCCTGTGTGTGTGTGTGTGTGTGCGCACGCGCACGTGCAAAACTAACTTATGTAAATTTCGTAGCCTTTTAAAAGACATCGATGATTTATCTCTCTCTTTTTTTTTTTTTTAAATCGTTTTTGTTCTCGCTAATGTATTTAAATGGTTCTTCTGTTGTGTTACACTTCTGAAGTTATCATCATCATCAGCTTCCGGTTTTCCTTCTGAGTTGATATTCAGCCGAGGGCAACTTTGCCTTTCATCTTTTCAGGTATGGAGAAAAAAAAAAAAAAAAAAAAAAAAAAAAAAAAAAAAGCAAATGGAAAAGCACCCCCCCCCCCAGCAAAAACACCTCCTCCCCCGCAATCCTTCGATATTGGTACACGACATCATTCACCCACGCAACTTCCCCTCATGACATATAAAAGAGGTTAAAGTGAAAAGGAGGGCGAATGACGTCGTCTCCTCACACCGACCCTCTGGAGGCCAATATCGAAGGAACGCTAAATAAATTAATAAAGGACCAGTCAACGTACTTGAATCCTCCTCGTCATCATCATCAACAACAACAGCGAAAGGTTAGTGGTAAAATTTAACGGAACGTCAGACAAAAATGTCCCGTGGTATTTGTTCCGGCTCTTTTATGTTCTGATTTTGAAATCCAGTTGAGACGTAGCCTTTGCCTTTTCATCCAGCACCACCAGACCCCCACCCCGCTGGTCGGAATGGATGAAATCGAGTACAGGGATCGATTATATCGATTAACACCCCCAAACCATCCTTACCCACCTCCTGCTCTTCAAAATTGCTGGCCTTGTCACCCTGAAACCTAAATGTAGAACATTGTGTCAACGAAGCAACAACCATCTGTATGGTACGAATAGAAATTCCATTTTAAAAATAGCCCCAACAACACACACATACGCACACACACACACATACACACACACACACACACACACATATATATGGAATTTTGAATTTGTCTTGAACTCTTACTGTTATTAGTTGTGTAAGCACCTGGATGGACGTGGTAGTAATCAGAGGTGATGGTAGATAGTGTGAAGAACTTATATGTATGTAAATATATATATATATATATATATATATATATATATATATATATATATACATACACAAACATGTACGCACTTTCTCTTTCTGTCTTCCATATACCGTCACGTATAAGAAGAAAACAAGGCTGAAATTTCTTGGTGTTAGCAATTATAATAGCTTCTCGGATTCCTCTGTGTGTGTGTGTGTGTGTGTGTGTGTGTGTATATATATATAATATATTTTTATATGTATTCTCTCCCTCTCTTCCCCCACACATACACACAATTATATTCGGACTACACCCGTCCCCCTCTTTACGTAGATGCATAAACAAAAATGTATGTGCAAATTTTATGCTAATAATATATGCCGACCTGTCAAATTATCACTATGTATGTGTACACACACTCACACACACACACACACACACACGTGCATATATGTTGTGTGTATGTATATATGCACGCTATAGGCGATCGTTGTCCGTGATTCAACAACCGAATTTTTGATATCGTCTCTGTCAACGTTAAATCACTTCTCTTAATCGAAATTGTGCCCCAGGTCAGCGACGATCGAAAAGAATTGTGATGTGTGTGTGCGCACGCGCATGTACACACACACATACACAAAGTATTCCAATCGTGAACATGCTGTCTTTAAATATTCAGTTTGCGTAGTAGCATCCAGTGTGTCCTACATTCATTTGTAAGACATTAGCGTGTGATTTAAGGGTTTCCCTTGTTGGTTCGTCACTTCGTTTCATTTCACGGTGTTAAGTATGAGTTTAATTATAATTAATGCCCGTTTTTTTATTATTATTATTTTGGTGGAAGGTGTTGGTGGTGAGGAAGGCGTGAACGGCATTGTAGTCGCTTAGTCCTAGCTTAACCTTGCACGAGCAAATCATTCATCAAAGACATTGTAATTGCGACCATCACGCCGTTTTTTAAAAAAAATTTTGGCGGTCCTGGTGGCATGATGGGTATATGTAGAAATGTATCTAATGTGTATGCTTTCCTTAAAGACGGGTGGCTGGCTACATCGTGTGTGATCAGGGAGAGACCCGGCTGCTATTTCTAGCCCTTTTTGCTACCTTACTGAGAGTTTTATCTTTGGGGTTACACGTAGACTGTGATTAGAAGGAGTTTCGGCTGCTATTTCTTGCACTTTGCATCACTCTATAGAGAATTCTCTCGTTGGAGATACTTAGGCTATGATTAAATAAAGGGAGATTTGGCTACTATTTCTAGCACTTTGTGCTACTCTGCTGAGAGCTCTCTCGTTGGGGATACGCAGACTGTGATTAGAGGGAAATTCAGCTGCTATTTCTAGCACTTTGTGCTAATCTTAACAGGGTTCCAGATCACGTGTGTCTTCTGATTTTGTCGACCCTGGCAGAATTTGAACTCAAGAAGCAAAAACAGAGGAAATGCTACTAAGCATTTTGTCCCATGTGCTAATCTTTCTACTGGAGACATAAGGCCTCAAATTTGTGGGGAGGGGACTAGTCGATCACATTGACCCCAGTGTCTCACTGGTACTTAATTTATCGACCCCAATACGATGAAAGGCAAAGCTGACCTTGGTGGAATTTGAAGTCAGAACATAGCATTTCGTCAAGCGTGTTGAGATGAAATAGTTAGGGTTGGAACATCTTTGAACATAGATGCTTTCGGTTGCTTGCTCAACCGAAAATGATTTGGCGGGAGGCTGCTAAATACCCACCTATATAAAAAAGGGCCATTCAACACCTCATATTTGTACCTGTCGTCATCATCGTCATCATCAACAATGTTGGAAGAAAAAAAGCAAGGTGACAGCAATGCCGGCAGAAGAATGTCTAAAAATAAAAATCACGTGCTTTCTCTTTCTCTCTTTGCGTTCTGAGTCCAATTTCTGCTGAGACCGACTTTGCCTTACATCCTTTCGACAATGATGCAATTGACGAGTTCCCTCCCAAAAAACACCAGGCCTTGTGCCTATACATTTTACTTGTTTCAGTCTGTGGCCATGCTGGGGCACCACCTTGAAGAATTCTAGTCCAGTGAATTGACCCTAGTACTTTTTTCTTAAGCCTAGTATTTATTCTATTGTCCTTTATATATGTATATATATATATATATATATATATATATATATATATATATATATATATATATATATAGATCGCTGACCACTACATTTATATTTTTTTTCTCCGTGTTTTTCTCCTTATTTCTTTCTGTTGAAGAGCGTAGCTCGAAACATTAAAAGACTTTCTCTATTCCCGAGCGTTAAACTAATACATCCTTTTGTTGTTTACACCACCTGTCCTCGTCTGTTGTTGTTTTTTTTCGTAAATTCTCCCATATATATATATATATATATACACATACATGCATATATGGGTACAGGACGTCACTAACGGTGCAAATCACATGAAATATGTAAACAACAAGAAAAAATGGAAAACTGGATAAGTAAGCACAGAGAAAGCTCTGGGTTGGACAGTTTGATAGGAGCTGGCAATTCAGGGGGCTGCACCAGGTTCCTGTCATCTGTTTTGGCATGGTTTCTACAACTGGATGCCCTTCCTAATTAAAATGACTTAATAGAGTGTACTGGCTGCTTCTTATGTGGCATCAAAATGGGTGCTTCTTACATGCCACCAGCAGGGGTGCTTTTTATTGGGTGGTGGGGCTAACATGGGTGCTTTTTATGTGCAACGAGCTTGGGTGCTATTCACGTGGTACCAGCACAGGTGCTTTCTACACGGTACCCGCACAGGTGCTTTTTACGTGGTACCAGCACAGGTGCTTTTTACAAGGCACCTGTACGGTTGCTTTTTATGTGGTACCAGCATGGGTGCTTTTTATGTGGCACCAGCACTGGTGCTTTCTATGTGGCTTTATGAAGAACTTTTAATACACTCACAATATTTGAAGACATATTTTCTTAAATTGAAAATCATTAATTATATCTTGAAAAGAATCCGAAATGACATGAACCTTTGGAAAGCAACTTTTCAATATACTATTTACTCACACACATATGATATACTCACCCATACCTGTTTGTGTTTATATGTATGCGAACATCCACACACACCCACACACACACATACACACACACACACAGACATACATGGTCACAATTTGTGATTGCTACAGACTTGGAGCAGACAAGGGCAGAGCATTAATGAGGTCATAAAATGGTGATGATCAGGAAACAGACTCTGATAAATCAAATGATTGATTGATCAAACGAGTACTCAAGCAGTCAGTCAATTAATTAATTAATTAGTTAATTAGTCTGCTAGTTGGCAATTGATAATAAAACAAGCGAAATATAACCAGTGTGTATGTTTTTATTGGCAAGCTGTCCCTCCTAATGGACAACCACATTAGTTTTGTTTCCACTTCAAGTATCTTGCAAGGCAAATACAAAAATTCTAAGTCTCGGGCATCGCTGTGTGGTTGAGAAGCTTGTTTTGCAGTCATGTGGTTTATCAGCTCTTTCGCTGAACCGCTAAGTTACAGGGACATAAACAGCTCCAACACCAGTTGTCAAGTGGTGGTGGGGAACCAATACAGACACAAAATCACACACACACACACCTTTCTTTTACTTGTCTGTCATAAGACTGTGGCCATGCTGGGACATTGCCTTGAAGAATTTTTAGTTAAATGAATTGACCCCAGTACTTATTTTTTGATAAGTGTGGTTCTTATTCTATCGGGCTCTTTTGCCAAACTGCTAAGTTACAGGGATATAAACACACCAACACCGGTTATCAAGCAGTGGTGGGAGACAAACACATATTCAAAACACACACACACACCTATTCTTTCTTTTACATGTTTCAGTCATTAAACTGTGGCCATGCTGGGGCACCACATTGTAGAAGTTTGAGTCAGATGTATCAACCTCAGTACTTAGTTTTTTTTAAGGCCTTGTACTACATATTCTATCAGTTTCTTTTACCAAACTGTAAACACACTGCCACTGGTTGTCAAGTGGTGGTGGGACACACACACACACACACAGGGTTTCTTTCAGTTTCCATCTACCAAATTCACTCTCAAGGTATTGATTGGTCCAGGGCTCTTCTGTAGGGCACTTTGCCCAAAGTTCCGCACAATGGGATTGAACCCGAAACCATGTGGTTTTGCAAAACAACTTCCTTGAGCACATGGCTAATATCTGCACCGATATAAAAATTGGCGTCCCTGAGTTGATGTAAATCAAACAAGATACTGTAATTAACAGAGTATAAGTGTGTGTGTATGAGTGTGTGTGTGTGTGTGTGTGTGTGTGTGTGTGTGTATGCGTGGGCTGTAAACAAGGATAGAGGGTGGGGACAGTGTCAATGTATGAAGAGTGGGTGTGTGCTGGTCCGTTCAGTATATTCCCTTCTCTTTCTCTCTCTCTCTCTCTCTCTCTCTTTCTTCCTCTGTGTTCCCTTCTATCATCCACACTTCTATTCCATCCCGCCCTTTCTATCTCTCTCTCTCTATCTCATCGCTCACTCCCCAGCCCCTCCTCCAAGTGAAAATAAATAAATAAACAAAAAAAATTTGAACTTGTGTGCTCAGCTCAAACGAAATCAATAACGTGGAAGCTTGATATTGGAAACAGCAACAGCAAAAGCTGGTGTTTCAACCTCTTTAATCTAACCGAGAATCCTCTTGTCTTTCCTCGTTTTCCTATCCTCTTCTCTTTGCCTTCTTCTTCCTTTCTTCTCTCCTTCCTTCCGTGTTTCTCCCCTCCCTCCCCCCTCTCTCTCTTTCTCGTCTCTTTTCTTTTGATTTTCCTTTCTGTTATTTCTGTTCTGTTTCAACCCTTTGGTTAAGGAAAAACACAAAGAAAAACAAAACTCAAACAATAAAAACAAACACATACACCCATGCACATGTACAAACACACACACACACACACACACACACACATGCATGTGCACACACATGCATGTGCACACACACAAACAAACATACATACATACAGAACATACATACATACAAAACATACATACATACATACATCCATACGCCATTTGTTTGTGTTTTTCCTCACAGCTGATTAAGAAGAATATGGAATCATGAAATTAATAAGGTCAGTTTGAAGTAAAATAGGTCAATGCTGTTGTTTAGCCCCAACCCGCACACCTCACCGAACATTATACCTATGATAGAACACATTCAAGTTTATTTATTTTTCTTCTGTTTTCCTTCCCCAACCATAGTGTATAATTGGGTAAAAACCATCAAAAATGTTTAGGGAGATTTGCTTGTTATTTCTAGTAGATCAAGTGACCAGTTAGATGCTTTCTCAGATAGGTGTAAACTGTCTTAATGTTTTGCTTGTCCAGTTTTCATGAGTTAGTCCTAAACATCCACGCTTGTTTTCAGACATTTTCCTTTCTCCCTTCAGAATTGCTGGCTTTGTGCCAAATTGTTGTTCTTGGCACTCCGTCGCTTACGACGTCGAGGGTTCCAGTTGATCCGATCAACGGAACAGCCTGCTCGTGAAATTAACGTGCAAGTGGCTGAGCACTCCACAGACACGTGTACCCTTAACGTAGTTCTCGGGGATATTCAGCGTGACAGTGTGACAAAGCTGACCCTTTGAATTACAGGCACAACAGAAACAGGAAGTAAGAGTGAGAGAAAGTTGTGGTGGAAGAGTACAGCAGGGTTTGCCACCGTCCCATGCCGGAGCCTCGTGGAGCTTTTAGGTGTTTTCACTCAATAAACACTCACAACGCCCGGTGTGCGAATCGAAACCACGATCCTATGACCGCGAGTCCGCTGCCCTAACCACTGGGCCATTGCGCCTCCTGTGCCAAATTAAAAAGAAAGTAAAATGAGTAAAAAAAATTTTTTTAAATAGATAGTGAAGTCCCAGCTGGAGCCTCTTTGATCATATATCTACTGAAACAGGACTGTCTTAACCCTTTACTTGTCCAAAGCATTTTTATAAGTTTGCCCAAAGCATCCACACTTTTAGTTTAACCTCGTTTCTTATGTCCTGAGTTCCTTTCATAAATCCCAAGTTTCCTCTGGTGGTTGAAACGAAATGGGAATGTGTATCAAACATGATGCATGGATGCCAAGGAGACATGTCTTGTGTATCACATGATGCACTGTGGTAAGAAGTTTGCTTCCTAGCCACATGGTGCCAGCTGTAGAAATGAGTTGCGACATCACTGGTGCCAAACTATATTAGCCTTTACCTTTTCCCTTGGATAACATCAGTGGTATGGGGAAGGGAAACTGGTAGGCATGGGTGAAGGCTGGTCTTCCATAATCAGCCTTGTCTGGACTTGTACCTTGGAGGGGAACTTTCTAGGTGCAATCTCATGGTCATTTGTGACCAAAAGGAGTCTTTCACTCTTTTGCCATCCAAGCTGTGAAGGCACCTAGCTCAGTAGCTAAGGTGTTCAGTCCACAAAGGGGGTCATTTTATAATCTTTCTTGTGTATCACACGTGACACACAAGATGGGTAAAGGGTTAGTCAGTATCTGGTATCCCCTGCAAGTGCATAGTTGTTGTGAGTATTTTGACTTGTCTTTCATCAGTGGTGTATCCATGAGGGGAGAGGTGGTAGGTAGGTGTGCTGGGGTCAAGACCTAGCTTCTGGAAATAAACCAGGCACAGCAGAAGGGATTAAATTACTGTGTCTGCAATACCATCCATCAAATTAATCTGTTAATCTATCAAATCAACGACCGTGTAATTGTTCGACCTGCTAGAAATAGCAGCCAAATCTCCTTCAAATAACAGTAAAAATAAAGGAGGAATATTGGACAATATAGTCCTTCATATAGAATTGATGTCATGGTCACAGCATAGGTCTGCTTGAGTAGTACTGACCTGGGGCTAAACAGCAACCAAATCAATAATTAGCATGGATTTGATTGGCTGTAATACTTCCTCTCTGACAGAACTGGTCTTGAATCTATGTAACAAATCAATAATTTTAATTTCTCATGTGAAATATAGCTGTAATTGAACCAGCAGCATTGCACTAAATGTATTGCCAGGCCATTGTGGAGATAACTGGACCAGCTGTGCTGCACTTAGCTGCATTGCAAGGGAGTGGGGGCGTGTGGCTTAGTGGTTAGGTTGTTGGACTAATGATTGTAAGATTATGGTTTCAATTCTTGGACAGGGCAATACATTGTGTTCTTGAGCAAAATACTTCATTACACGTTGCTCCAGTCAACTCAACTGGTAAAAATGAGTAACCCTGTAACAGACTGGTGTCCTGTCCAGGGGTGTCAGTATGCACCATGGAAACTTGGGGAACTATCCCCATGAGTCTGTATGACTTGGGGAAGGAGCTTATCATATCCATTGTCAGGGGCATTGTGGATGTAAGTGATCTAATGGGTTGATGCATATTTAATATTTTAGTTTGGCAACCACAAACAAGACATGCTTCACAACTGCTCCTCTGAGCTTATGATTCTACATTACTGCACAGACAAGGTTCAGATTTGGATGTAATGTGACAGGGGTTGAATCAAACCCCTCAGATCTACTATTGGGCTATATATCTCTGACATGCTATGTACCTGGTGCACTCTCCCATCATAAACGACAGACGAGCTTCTGTAACTTCTTGCCAAACAGTGAGCTTTTTTTTTTATAGTGACCAAATGTTTGTGCTGTACATTAACCCTCTTGTCGGGTGTCAAAATCATTGCAGAGTAAAGTGAAATGAAGTGTTTAGCTCAAGAATACAATGCACCACCCAGTCCAAGAATTGAAATCTTAATCTTGCAATTGTAAGTGTAACACTTTAACGACTAGGCCATATGTCCTCAGTATGTATCCAGGACTACATTATTCAGTGTGTCTTTGCCTATTTTAAGATAGTTGGGTGTGCTGTTTTGAGGGAGATTTGGTTGCTGTTTCTAGCTGATATAACAACCAAAGAGTTATTTTAAATTGTTCTTTAGTGCCAAACAGTTGAAACAAGACAGATGTTGAGTCTAAGAACTCTTGTTTATAGAGCACTCGTTATAGAGTTCTCCTTCATAAATTAAAGTCTAAACGTGCCAATGAAGGGGCTTCAAAGTGGCTGGTTGACCTGCTAGAAATAGCAACTAAATTGTTCCCAAATCATATCCGGTACACAAATAGGATGCCAAATGCACTTTTGCCAAAGGACAAGAACCTGAACGGTCATAAAGTCAAACGGACAAGGTGCTGAAAAGACATAGGAAAATTAAAATTTAATCTCGTTAAACCTTAAGTGCCAAATTGGTGAATTGGTCATTATAGTATGTAGGTGGGAATGTTTTTTTTTTTTTTTATTATTGTGTCCATTCAACTTTTTGACTTCGGCTTCTTGTTCTTCAGCAAAAATGCATTCAGCATCCTGTCCGCACACATCGCATCCAACTGTCTATTAATAAAAAGCGTCCATATTGGGTGGTATAGTTCCAGAAGTTAAAAAACAAACAAACAAACAAACAATGACTGGATGGTCATTGCAAGAACATCTTTGATCAGAGGCCCACTTGATCAGGATTTACTTGAGGCTGAATAACTATGACGACAACACCAACAACTGAAAGTTTACAAACTGCTGTTTTTCAAGTGCACTTATTCACGCAATTGAGAACATTTAAAAAGTGATTAACTGGGTTGATGGATTTAGCTTTAGCTAAAATAATTATAAATAATCATCATCATCATCATCATCATCATCATCATCATCAAATATCTGTTTTCCATGCTGGTGTTGGTTGGATGGTTTGACAGGAGATAGCAAGTCAGAAGATTGTACCAGGTTCCACATCCTGTTTCTGTGGCTTAATGCCCCTCCTGATAACAGCTTTACAGAAATGTACTGGGTGCTTTTTGCTTAGCACCAGTGGCATTGAGGTCACTGAGTAATTTGCCCTAGAGTTCTGCAAAAGGTTCCTACGGATTCCACGAGAAAGAGTGAGATAAGCTAATGCTAATTTCATGATATATAAATATATATATATATATATATATATATATATATATATATGATATTTGCTATGTGAACTATGATGAAAAAATGTGAGAAAGATATGGTATGTAATTTTTTGGTGCAGGGGTTCCTTGAGGCATGCAATTTATTTTAAGGGTTATTCAAGGGTAAAAAGGTTGAGAAACACTGGTCTAAATGCTAAAGGGTCAGCCCAAGTTCAGCCTTAACTGAGCAGAATTAGGGGCAAAGGTATTTCAACCATGACAATGCTGTCACTTTCAAGCATTTTTTTCTAGTATCACATGACATTATTAAGTGAGTCCTTCCTTTTTTCAGAAGTAGGATGTGATTTTTGGGAGATTTATCTCCTGCTTTTAGCAGGCCAAGCATATAGAAGCCCCTTTGTTTGTTCATATTGTTGTTTGTTAGCCACTGGTCAAGCTGCAGTTGTTTGATGAAGAGCATTCCTGAAAGTACATTATCTAATGGTGACAGGCTGTGGTTTTTGAGGAAGATTTGGCTGCTATTTCCTAGCAAGTCGAGCAACTGTGTTGATATTTGTTTGAGATTTGTTGGCTGATCTAAATATAATTCTTTTTGGCTTGATGTGTATTAGCCTGTTTTGCTTGTCTTGCCCTCAACTTAAGCTTTTAATCTCCAGCCAGATATTACTTACAAGTTATATATATATATATATATATATATATATATATATATATATATATATGCATAGATATATATACATGCATGCATACATAAATACATACATACATACATACTGTCTTTTAGTTTAAGAAAACAATCCCAAGACTTATTCTTTGTGAGCCTAGTACTTATTCTATCAGTCTCATTTGCCAAACTGTTAAGTTATGGGAATGTAAACACACCAATCGGTTGTCAAGCAATGATGGGGCGATAAATATAGAAACAAAGACATGCGCACACATAAATACACACACACACACACACACACACACACACACACACTTATCTATCTGTCTGTCTATTTATCTTTCTGTCTCTGTCTATCTATATGTCAGTCTATCTATCAAGCATCTATCTATCTATCTATCTATCTATCTATCTCGATCCCTTTTGATCGAACTCCCCCTTTTTCCCTTCCTACGATCCCTTTTGATTGACACCACCCCTTTTTTTTTCTCCTTCCTCCCCCCTCCCAGAAAGAAAAGCTCTACATTGTATTTGTCCCATCTTCGTTGAGCCCTGTGTGGCTAATAAAAGAAATGTATCTATCATGTGTCTGTCTGTCTGTCTGCCCGTTTGTCTGTCTGTCAATGTGCCTGTCTGTCAATGTGCCTGTCATCACCTATCTATCTTTCTATCTGTCTGTCTGTCTATCTATTTATCTATCTATCTATCTATCTCCTTAAACTATGCCAGCCTAACTGAACCATGCCAACATGGAAAAGCCATCATAAAATTGATGATGATTTTAAAATTGATATTCCCCCCTCCCCACTCCCCACACACTTGTAATTAGTTCAAAGTTTTTAGTAATCCTATCACTAGAACTGTAATACTATCATCAATAAATTAGAGTAGGATTAATTAAAGTACCTTTTGATCGAAAACTCTTCATGATGTTATCATACATACATTCAGACAAAGTCTACTTTCTCTTTCTCCTGTTACAGTAAATAAATAAACATATTTATTATTATATCTTTGTATATATCATATAGGTCAAATTCTTACTCTAATTAACTTGTTAGCATTCACCATCATCATCACGTTCATATTCTTTTATACATTTAATGCTGGAGCACTCTGCCTTAAAAGGAATTTTTAGTTGAACAAATCAATCTAAGGACTTATTTTTTGTTTTTCAGCCTTGTACTTATTCTATCGGTCGTCTTTTGCTGAACTGCTAAGTTATGAGGATGTAAACACACCAACCTTGGTTGTCAAGCGGTGATGGTGAGGGACAAACGCAGAGTTGTTGGTGTTAGGAAGGGCATCCAACCATAAAATCCATGCCAGAAACAGGCACAGAAGTATGTTGCAGGCTTCTGCCAGGCCAGCTCCCATTAAACTGTCCAACCCATGCCAGCATGGAAGGAGGATGTTAAACGATGATGATGAACTGAACCCAGTAACTACTAAGCCACGCACCCCCAAAATAGTTAAATAGGTACCAGCTGTCCAATAACCTTCATAGTTCTACTTAGTTTTGCCATCAAGGCTTGGGTCCAGTGTGGGGCAAAAGGAGAAGACAGCCAAAATGCTGTGCAGTAATGCTATGGAACTTGGACCAGCAACAAGATTGCAAATTGAACTTCTCAAGCACACAACCTCATATGCATGCATCTGAAAGAACAACAGTAGCAGCATAAGGGATGTGAATTGATTTCACTTAGGATTCAAAGTGGTGTCATGGAAACGGAGTTGATATTCTTCTAATTACTGTCAGTGACAACAGACAATAAAATTCTGTACATTGGCAAATATTGATTCCTTATGTTATTGGCTCAAGGCCAGAAATTTACAGAAGAAGGAAAAAGAAGGGCTGGGTTTGATACACTTGCCCCTTGTCCTGCATGCACCCATGCCTTTCCTTTTTTCCCCTCCCCCAGTACACAAACAGTACACATTGGAGTGCAGAGCACAAGACGAAGCAAATAAAGCACCTTGATCATCAACTGCATCTGTCTCAGTCCCCAGTTATCTTGACCAGGTCTTGCTACTGGATTGAAAATGGTCATGCGTTCCAGAGTGAGGTTGATGGTGTGCGAATCTTCGTCATTTTAAACAAACTCATCGCACCACTCATCGGTCATCCTTAAAGGATGACAAGACAGACCTCGTCATTCTGACTGACAAACATGAAGTGCAACAAATTGTACTTTTGACTCCAGTATAACATATATCCATCTCTTGTCTTTCTGATTTTCTTCAAAGCAAGTGAAAATTTTCCAAAGCTATTATTGATTTCACATCGCATTATATTTGTTTGGTATTTTCACCATTATAGCATGCAGACTCATTGAACACATCCTCCTATAAAAGACTGAATGCTATTATTATTGTACTACAAAGTGTTAGTATTTTAAAGTAGAATGCTTGCTTTAGTGCTACAACCATATTTTGTTTTGTTTCGTTTTATTTTTTTTAGATGGAGAAGTAAATTCCAAATACGTTTGTATTTCTACAAATATTGATTTCTTTCTCAGGAATAAAGCTAGTTTTTGTTTTGATATAGATATATCTATCTATCAATATATCTATATGTCTATATATCTTCCACCTTTTACTTTTTTTAATCATTGGACTGCGGTCGTGCTGGGGCACCGCTCTGAAAGATCTAAGTAAACAAATTATAAACGAATTAACCCCAGTATTTATTCTATTTGTCACGCACAAAGGTGACTTGGTGTCAGGATGTACTATGTTTCTTCTAATGGTTTTCTTTTTTCAAGTGTCTTTAAAGCCACAGCAGACACATATGTCCTGTTGATCCTCCCTCTTTGGCTCAATAAACCTTCTAGTCATCCAAAGAATGATTGATGACACACAAAAAAACCCAAATAAAAAAACCTCCCATTAACCAATGCCTTGGTTATGATAGCAAAGGTGGATTTAAATGATAAAGATTCTAGTGCTTGACTTTCTATGACATTCTCAAGGCCCTTCAGTAAAACTGCATTCAACATGTTGGTGAAAGAAGTTTGCTTTAAAATATACTGTGGCCCTTCTGTTTGTAGTAATCATCATCACCATTTAACATTCTTTTAGTTTTTTGTGACTATTATTCACACAATATAAATATGTACTCGCTGATATATTAAGCTAATTGTTTGGAAGACAGCTTGCTGCTTTCTTTCACTCACTTTCTATATTACAAAACAACAAAGAAACAATAAAAGCAAAACAGAAATTAACTGCAAGATGTCTGGATGGTGAAGGGGGGGGGGAGAGAGTTCATCATAATATTCATAATATTTGCCCTTTATTATCTTATCTATTGTAAAGATCTTTATATTACATTAATCTTTTCTGTAATCTTTTAATTTATTCATTAATTTTTGTTTTTTTTTGTGTGCATTATTGTTTGCCAGCAGTTTGTAAATTTGTAATTTGATTGAACTGAATGAAAAAAAAAAAAAAAAAGCAAGCAAACATTCGCCCCCTCCCACCCGTTTTCCTTCTCCACCCTTAGATTCAATTGTTAAAATTAAAAAAAATTTTTCTTGTAAAAAAATTTGTTTTTCTATCTTATATTATTTTATAGTGTTTGTTTATATACTTATGTTTTGTTAATTTTGCAAGTATCTGCTTTTAGTCAAGCAGACTGACTTCAATTATAATATTAGTTTTTCTTCAAAAAACAAACAAAAAGAATGTGTATATGCTTATGTCTGTCTGTCTGTCTGTCTACATATATGTGTCCACTTATCTGTCTATCTAACTGTCTATATATGTGTGTTTGTGTGTGTGTATCTATCTATCTATCTATTTATCTATCTATCCATCCATCCATTTATCTATCTATCTATCTATCTATCTATCTATCTATCTATCTATCTATCTATCTATCTATCTATCTATCTATCTATCTATCTATCTATCTATCTATCTATCTATCTATCTATCTATCTATCTATCTATCTATCTATCTATCTATCTATCTATCTATCTATCTATCTATCTATCTATCTATCTATCTATCTATCTATCTATCTATCTATCTATCTATCTATCTATCTATCTATCTATCTATCTATCTATCTATCTATCTATCTATCTATCTATCTATCTATCTATCTATCTATCTATCTATCTATCTATCTATCTATCTATCTATCTATCTATCTATCTATCTATCTATCTATCTATCTATCTATCTATCTATCTATCTATCTATCTATCTATCTATCTATCTATCTATCTATCTATCTATCTATCTATCTATCTATCTATCTATCTATCTATCTATCTATCTATCTATCTATCTATCTATCTATCTATCTATCTATCTATCTATCTATCTATCTATCTATCTATCTATCTATCTATCTATCTATCTATCTATCTATCTATCTATCTATCTATCTATCTATCTATCTATCTATCTATCTATCTATCTATCTATCTATCTATCTATCTATCTATCTATCTATCTATCTATCTATCTATCTATCTATCTATCTATCTATCTATCTATCTATCTATCTATCTATCTATCTATCTATCTATCTATCTATCTATCTATCTATCTATCTATCTATCTATCTATCTATCCATTTGTCTATCTGTCCATCCATTTGTCCATTTGTCTATCTGTACATCTTTTGGTCAGCTCTGTAAATTCTTAATATATCTCTTCCTTGGCTCTACATAGTTTGGTTTTACATTCTGAGCCATATACGAGGCATTGCTATTTCACGAAAGGTCACTTTAAGAGGGAGAGGAAAATGGAACAGATACTAAAATGTTCCTTTCGTGGCACAGTATGGTGTAGTGTTGTATAGTCTACAGCCTAGCGTGATCTACAAATTCACAGATGTTAGTCAGACTAATATAATTAGTTTACTTGTGTTTTGTGATTTTATGTATTTGATAGTAGGTTTGTTTTTGGTGTCTTTTATGTTTTTGCTTACCATTCTATAATGACATTAGAAGCATGAAGTGAAATCTTCCTCATTGTACTAATTAATTAGTTTGGTATTTTCCTGTTAATA
>NC_142953.1:5173138-5180638 GCF_046866305.1 Octopus bimaculoides
AAGGTGGTGGGCTGGCAGAATCGTTAGCACGCCGGGCAAAATGCTTAGCGGCATTTCATCCATCTTGAAGATGTTCTGAGTTCAAATTCCGCCAACATCAACTTAGCCTTTCAGCTTTTTGGGAGTCAATAAAATAAGTACCAGTCAAGTACTGAGGTTGATGTAATCAACTTACCCATCTCCCAAAATCGCTGGCCTTGTGCCAATAAAGAAACTATTATTATTATTAATATATATATATATATAAAGGATTGAGGTAACTCCTCCTGAAGATATAGTCAAAATTAAAAGAAGACTGCCATTGTCATCTACTGAACGATATTTCGACATCTTATGTATTATTATTATTATTATTATTAGTATTATTATCATTATTATTATTATTATTATTTTATGTTTGACTTTTGTTTTGCATTTGTACAAGTTGGATCCAAGTCTCACCCAGAGACCTCAAGAGACAACAAGTTAGAAGTTCATGTAGGTGTTATGTCTAGGGTACCATATATTTGGATTTGTACAGTTTTGTTCCAGTGAATGTTTAAGAAACCATAAGAAAATTATGTGTTTGCTTTAAAATTTGAGATCACATAGACAGTATTTTACGAGTATGTGTTTATGTGTATGTATGCTATATGTGTATATGTGTGTGTGTGTGTATATATGATATATAAATATATATATATCATATCATATCATATGTCTTGTGAATGATGCTTGGAACAGACTGCCGAAGGAGAGACAATACTGCTAATGCTAATGAATGATGTCATCTGAGACAGTTCAGCATTGATAAGTACGTCTCTAAATCTCATAGAACTTAATAAATGTTCAGAAACTGAATGAAAAATAAAAACCAAAGTACAGCTATTGAGTAAATAACGAATACAAATGAACAGCCAAAGGGTGCGGGGATGGGGCACCTTGTATCAATTATTTGTTCAGCAATGTTGTCATGGTGTAAGGGTTGTGTTGGTTTTGTTTAACCCTGGGTTAGCCTCGATCAAGCTGGCACATGGTTGCATAATCAATGGTATTTTGAATTTGATCACCGTTCTCTGTAGTGTCATATCTTCATATATTCAGCTTGGTTTTTCATTGTGTGTAGGCGCAGGCGTGGCCGTGTGGTAAAAGCCTTGCTTCCCAATCATATAATTCCGGGTTCAGTCCCACTGTTTGACACCTTGGGCAAGTATCTTCTACTATAGCCTCGAGCTGACTTAAGCCTTGTGAATGGATTTGGTAGACAGAAACTGAATGAAGGCCATCACTGCTTGATGGCCTTCACTGGTGTTGGTGTCTTTATGTCTCTGTAGCTTAGCGGTTTGGTAAAAGAGACTGATAAAATAGGCACCAAGATTAAAAAGAAAATGTGTATTGGGATTGATTTATTCAACAGAAAATCCCTCAAGGCGGTGCCCCAACATGCCGTAGTCTGGTGACAGAAACACATAAAAGATAAAGGATACCAGGGACAACATTGTTCATTGTATGTTTTTTTTCTTCTCATATTTTTATATTTGTTCTAGTCATTGGACTGTGGTCATGCTGGGGCACCACTTCAGAAAGTTTAGCCAAACAAATCAACCTTACTATTTTTTTAAAATTTTAAACCCGGTACTTATTCTGATTCTGTTGGTCTCTTTTGCCAAACTGCTGAGTTATGGGGCTGTAAACAAACCAACAACAGTTGTCAAGTGTTGAAGGTGGCAAAGACAGAAGCTTGCATACACACACACACACACACACACACACATCTTTTCGTCCAATAATATAAGTACCAGTTATGCACTGGGGTTGATGTCATTGGCTAGCCCCCCCCTCTCCCAAAGTTTCAGTCCTTGTGCCTATAGTAGAAAAAAATTCATCATTATTATTATGAGTGTTTATTTGTCTTTTGTTAATTTTATTGTTAATTTTATTGTTAATTTTATTGTTAATTTTATTGTTAATTTTATTAATATATTTACTCATTAGATAATTCAATTTAACACTGATTCAATGAAGTTAGAAATTAATTTGAGTTTCATAAGACACTAAGTTAATTTTTAATAATTAATTAATTATTTTATTGAATTAATTAATTGAATTACTGTATAAAACAAAACACATAACTAGACATTTTGAATTTGATTGTCATACATACTGTAATTCTGACTATTCTAATTAAATCATGGTCATAATGAATGGACATTAATGACTTCATGTTTCAATAGCTTTTGTAATATGAAAGCCTGTGAAACTTTCTTTTATAAGTGAAGGCTGGACTGTGTGGTTAAGACGCTCATCTTGCAGTCACCTGGTTTTAGGTTCAGTCCCACTGCATGGCATATGTATACATACATATATATATATGTATACACATATATGTATATATATGTATACATACATATATATATATATGTATACACATATATGTATACATATGTATATGTATATGTATATATGTATATGTATGCATACATGTATGTATACATATGTATGTATGTATATATATATATATATGTATATGTATACATGTATGTATGTATGTGTATATATGTATCTGTGTATATGTATATATACATGTATGTATTTTTATATATGTATTTATACATATATATATATATATATATATATATATATATATATATATATATATATATAAAAAAAATGTAGGAGAGAGTCAGACAGTGAAGATAAACGTACATGTTTATAATTTTTCGCACTGTTAAACTCTTCTTTTGAAACGAACAAGCCTTTAATATTTACACCTACACTATATTCCGATTGGTTTGGTTTCCATTCAAACTATGGTGTCCATCTCAATATTAAAAACAGCTTTTCATCTCCGAAGACATGATTAACAGTGCGAAAAATTAAAATTTTATCATCAACTGATATCTCAGACATTTTAGATGTTTGTAACATATGTAAAGTTCTCCATTATTTCTAATCTAACAGCAAGAAATATTTTTGTTTAATGCTCCTTCAGACATCAACAACATCATCATCAGTATTTAACATACCCTTTCTCATCCTGGCATGGGTTTGCTGGTTTGACAAGGCTAGATGAACCTGGGAGTTCTGCCAGGTTCTGTGTCTGCTTTGACATGGTTTCTACAGTTGGATGCTGTTCCTTAATCTACAGTTGGATGCTCTTTCTAATGCCAACCGCTTGAGAGATCACTGGGTGAGTTTTATGTGGCACCAGCACTGATGAAGTTGCTGAGTACCCATAAGACAAGACCCCTCAGACAAGCGGGGCATAGACTGGAGGAATAGGAAACTATAACAAAGGAAGAAGAGCAGGTGTGTTGCTGAGGCTTGCCTACCTGGAAAGTGAGAGAGAGAGAGAGAGATATGAGGTCAATGTATAATGTGGATATGAAACAGAATAAGAAATGTTCTGAGTGAAAATAGTGTGACAGATGATTAGAGATAGAGAATGAGTTGGACACAGAGGATATCAGTTCATATGTATATATATATACATATATATATATATATATATATATATATATATATATATATATATATATATACACACATATATTCGAGGAAGATAAAAGTCATCTCAGTAGTGGCGAGTGGCAATGCAAGAAGCATTTCTGCTTATACTCTCCAAGGTTCAAGTTGAAGCCTGTAATGGAGACCTGTTCTCAAATCTGGGATAGTGTTGCTGTTATGCACAAGGACATCCTGGACTACATCTACAGAAAAGCCACTTGATGAATGGCAGTTGATCACTTACAGACACACTCCAGCCTCTGGTTACTGGAATGTTTTCGTCTCTCTCTCTCCCTCCTCTTTGTTGTTTCTTATTACCATCATTTAACATCCGCTTTCTATGCTGGCTTGGGTTGGACGGTTTGACAGGAATTGACAAGCTGGAGAGCTGCACCAGGCTCCAACTGTAAGCTTAAATAATAAACTGTGACAGGTTAATTGTGAAAGGTGAATTGCGATAGGTGAACCGTGATATGGCAAGGGATTATTCAACTTATTTTTGCCATCTGAGTGGACTGGAGCTCAGCAAAACAATGTGTTGCCTGATCCAGGGATTGAAACCACAATCTTACACACACACACACACACACACACACACACACATACACACACACACACACGCACGACCAGCTTCTTTCAGTTTCTCTGCTAAATTCACTCACAAGGCTTTGGTCAGCCTTAGGCTACAGTAGAAAACACATACTTGCCCAGGGTGCCATGCATCTATCTATGTCAATGCATATTTTTATTGCATTTTATCTCCTTTTTTTTTTTTATATTTCTTTCAAGACTTCTTTCCGCTTAACAAAATATTTGGGAAAAATATGCATATTTCTTTCACGTGATGCTCCAATTTAAATTTCTAATCAAATGGTCTGGAAACAACAGCAATTCACTCTCTATAAAGAAGCCAGCACCTTGATTTGAAGCCACTTGTTAAATATAAGTGCCATTCATGAAACTGTTGGCCCTCGAGTCACTGTTATAACTTCCTGTTGATTAAAAGTAACACACACACACACACACACACACACACATATACATACACATGCATATACGCATTTCTGTGCATGTGTGTGTGTGTGAATATATATGTGTATATGTATGTATATACACACATATATCTATATGTATCTATGTATATACACATATATATTTATACATATGTATGTATATACACACATAGTGCCCCTGGACTGGCTTGTGAGGGTGGCACATAAAAGACACCATTTCGAGCGTGGCCGTTTTCGTGCAGGTGACACGTAAAAGCACCCACTACACTCTCTGAGTGGTTGGCGTTAGGAAGGGCATCCAGCTGTAGAAACTCTGCCAAATCAGACTGGAGCCTGGTGTTGCCATCCGGTTTCACCAGTCCTCAGTCAAATCGTCCAACCCATGCTAGCATGGAAAGCGGACGTTAAACGATGATGATGATATGTAAGTATGTATATAAACACATGCATATATATATATATATATACACACACACATGCATATGTATATATATATATATATATATATATATGTATGTATGTATATATACACATGCATATACACATGTGCACCTGTAAATGTGTGCTCTATGCCATTAAGAGAGAATATTTGTCCATAAAGTCTGCTTTTTATAATCTTTTTATTCTCCACTCTTGAGGCATTAATAAAATTGGTACAAATTGGGAGTAAAAATATTGCAGTGTGAGCTCCGTGTCACCTCCTCCACTCCGTCACTCTCTCTCTCTCTCTCTCCACAAAAGCAGTGATAGAACCATTTGTTCTATTCAGGTCAAGAAGCATAGTCTTGGTGGCGGTGGTGGAATCCACTAAAAACAATAGAGCAAACCAGTACTTAGCTCTGTACTCTAGTGAGTCCATCTGCTCCCACCACCACCCTTCCAAATTGTAGCAGTTGGATGTAATAGTGTAATAGTAAGGTATGATGGAGTGGTGTTGTTGTTGTTGGTGGTGGCGGTGGTTGTGATGTGTTTTGTGAATGTCTCTGTGGTTTTGTTTCACACAATTACTGGTGCAGCGTAGACTCATTGAAGAGGTTGCTGCCAGGCTTCAAGTATAGAAGCATTAAATACCACACACACACACACACACACACACACGTGCGAAGGCGGAGGTGTTGTTTTCAGTTGTGTTTGTTTGTTTGTCTGTGGACAAAATATTTCAAGAACTGCTGGATGGATTCGGATGAAACTTTCAGGGATGTTTGGCTTCGTGACTGGCATGAACTGATTAGATTTTGGGACTGATCTGCTACCGGACAAGGATTCTGGATTATTTGTTATATTTACTTTACTTGCATGAAGTATTATGATCTTATGTTGACTTTCAAGTCTTTCTCTGATTATCTTCCTAGAAAGCATGCTCATGATTTCCACATAAGTTATGACGACGTTGCTGTTTCCAAAGTTTTATTTTCGTTTCTCTATTATTAATTTTATTCACGTCTCTATCTTAATAGAGACTGATGGATAAAGAAATCAAACTACATAAACAAACGGCAGCAAAACTGTTCAGAAATTAAATAACACTAACATATTCAGTAACAATAATAAATTTAATTTATCCCTGACAATTTTTAGTTTTCCCAATTTTGAATATATCTCTCCTGTTTAAAACCTCTTACCTACCTGACAATTGTATCTCTAGCTCTGCCTTGAAGGAAGCTTTACTTCTTGGACTCAAGTTTTTTGTCTGCAACAATGTTATTAAACCTCCATTAACAACACCAGATGCAGGTCCTTTCTGTTTTCTTTCATGCATGGATAAAGTTTTCACTATAGACCTTAATGGTTGTAAAGATGATATATCAGTGGATAGACTGAAAAAAGCCTTCATAGAGAAAACTGTCCTGTTCCCACTGCAGATGACACACACACAGCATTACAAACACGGCCCACACACCCACCTTCACATTCCATGACTACCATTGGGATCGATCAAGTACTGGACAAGGATTCTGGATTATTTTTCCTTTTTTTTTTTTTTATGTAATTTTTGAGAGCGGTCGGGTTCATTTTTAGTATTTTCATTTGTGAGAGCAGTTGAGTTTATTTCAGATATTCTCATTTTAAAAATCATCTCTGGCTAATCGCCGAGAGGACATTGGTGTCACCTTGGTGGAGGTTTGCGGCGCCCTCTGAGCGCTCTTGTTCACATTGTTTTGAATTAATCATGCATTATTTTGTAGCTTTGCGGTTTTGATGAGCTAACTTTTAACTTCTAGAATGGCATTGTAGGGTTGGTATGAGAGGCTGGGTGTGGTCAGTTTCAACATAAAACAAGTAGAATATTTTTGGCTGGATATGACTGGTTTAAATGCTGAAGGGTTAAACTAGCCGTTTGCTTGTTTAAAAACCAGAAGTAGCAACTGGCTAAATACCTTGACCTAGAGACTTCCATTCCCTTACATGCTTTGCCTTACATCCCTCCCTCTAAAGTCCATTAAACACAAACTGCTCACATACTGGAAGGGCAAGGTGTGCCATTGAGATCCTCTTCTACCTCCCACTCCAATAATTTTTGGCCTTGAATCAATATATAAGAAATCAATATTAGCCACTGTTGCAAATGTCATTAACATTAATGTTGAAGAACAATGCCTGCCCCTGCTTCTTTTTCATGTGATACTATTACGAACCTCAGTAGAGATTAAATTCACTTCTTTTATGCTGCTGCTGCTACCACTGCTGTAGGTGTGAGCATGGCTGTGTGGATAAAAAGCTCACTTTGCAAACCCATGGTCTTGAGTTCAGTCTCACTGAGAAAACACTTTCAGCAAGTGTCTTCTAGTCTGGTCACAAACTGACCACTGCCTTGTGAGTGAATTTTGCTGACAGAAACTGTGTGGAAGCCCGTTGTGTATATATGTATGTGGGTGGACAAGATAGATCAATAGGGATTTTTCTGGGATCGGTTGAAGTACCAGCCAAGTACTGAGGATTCATTTATTTGTCTATATATGTCTTCCCTATTTTTGTCTTGAATTAATGTTAAAATCTTTGT
>NC_142953.1:5183138-5198138 GCF_046866305.1 Octopus bimaculoides
CTTCCTGTCAAGCCATCCAACCCATACCAGCATGGAAAGCAGACCCTAAATGTTGATAATGATGATGGTTATTTTTCTTTAAATTGCTTTCTTGTAGTTTAACTGTACTCATTTCAATTAAAGTTGTACATTTTCTTTTTAGTCTTATCTGTATGCATGAATAGGCCAACAGAAGTTTACGGAGTATTAAATACTCTTTAACTAATTTCAAAAACTGTCGGCATGATTATTGAATCTCACTTTTATTTATTTTTTTTCCCACAAGCTTGATTAAAATCTTTTTCAATCTTTCCAAGTCTTTGATTTGTGATGGGGGCTTCCTGCTGGTTTTCAAACTGAACTTGATACTGAGAAGACTACTTTCCACTTCATTCGACTTAACACATTTTTCAATTCGATGCTTAGTGTAACGTTCATTGTTGTGGCGGTATGGTAAGAAGTTTATTTCAAACCACATGTTTTCAGGTTCTATCCTACTACATGGTACCTTGGCCAAATACCTTCTACTATAAGCGAAGGTGGACTAAAGACTCATGAATGGATTTGGTGGACAGTAACTGCATGAAACTCATCATGTGTGTGTGTGTGTGTGTGTGTGTATGTGTGTGTGTATATATGCATGTGTATATGTATGTATGTGTGTGTATATGCATGTGTATATGTATGTATGTGTGTGTGTAACACTGTCTCCTTGCCTTGACATTGTACAATAGTCAATTCCCAGACCAGGCAGTGCATTGTATCCTTGAGCAAAACACTTCATTTCACACTGCTCCAATTAACTCAGCTGTAAATGAGTTCCACAAGCAATAGCTGGGAAGTTAACCATGCAACAGACTGACATCCTGTTCATTGGAGAGCATTTTAATCTCAGTCACCTATTTGCCATGGGACCCAGGTTATGCCCGGGCCTTGCAAACCTTTGGGCTCCTGACAGACCTAACTCTTAAGTTTCCAAGATGTACATGATTCCTTTTGATATGAGAATGGAAACATTTAATGTATCAAGCTGTGAATGAAAACGACAATGCCGATGATGATGATGATGATGATGGTGATGGTGATGGTGATGATGATGATGATGATGAGGTTGAGGTTGAGGTTGATGTTGATGTTGATGATGATAGTGGTGGTTATGGAGGCAGCTACAAGGGTTAACTTATTATCATGCTTTTTTAAATAATAAATGTGATATTGGTTTCAACCGTATATAATTACTACAGTTGCTTTCAAAACTCTTCACTTTCCAGGCGGACCCTACAAACACAGGCAGTATTGGAGCATTAGACGCTGCCAGATTTCTGAAAAAGTCTTCTTTAAAGGAAAATGTATTATCACAGGTAATGTCAACGTGCTTACATATACGCACAAATGCATTTGCATGCATGTGCGACATGCACACACACATGCACGTGCGCACATACACTTTGAGTTAACCACAGAGCTTCTATATGTTCTCTCATTCATCAGGAAGCAACAACCAATACCATTGTCTTAAAGACACACACACACACACACACACACTAACATATCTTTATAGAAGTTTGCCGACTCACAAATGCACACACACATATACACACACATATGCACACACATACGCATCTATATACACGCACATATGTATACACACACACACACGTCTTTATAGAAGTGTTGCCGACTCACAAATACACACACATATGCACACACACACACACACACACATATACACACACATATGCACACACATACGCATCTATATACATGCACACATGTATACACACACACACACACACACACGTCTTTATAGAAGTGTTGCCTACTCACAAATACACACACACACACACACACACACACAGTTTCCATCAATCAAATCCACTTACAAGGCTCTTTCTAGCCAGCCTGAGGCTACAGTAGAAGGCACTTACCCAGGGCCACCACACAGTCAACCTGAACCCGGAACCATGCAACTGAGAAGCCAAACATCATACCACACAGCCATACCTGCACCTATAACTGTTTCTCTACTATATCTCTATATTTTGTATTTTCTTACATCATTTAACATACATAAATACACTATCACTTAAGCATGTGGCATTTATCCAACACAGCCTGTTTCACTATTGACAGAATGCTATTCATTTCAAAGCACATAAGATAATTTATCAGTCTGGTTTCCCTTGTAAGTGGTTGTTGCTGTTGTTTGGCTTCAGGTCATTTTGTATATCTGGGGGTCAGGTTATTTGTTTTTTTTCTTTCTTTCTTTTTTTTTTCCTTTGGGAAGTGGGGGCAGGTTTGATGGTGGCTTAGCTGTCATTGTATTTTTGCAGTTTAGCTCCAAATTAGCAATTATTCATGGAATCTATTATAAGAGATGGACTGGCATTCCGTTGCTTACGACGAGAGTTCCTGTTGATCTGGTCAAGGGAGTAGCTTGCTTGTGAAGTGAACGTGGGTGGGGGTGGGGGGGTCACGTAACTGGCACCTGTGCCAGTGGTGTGTAAAAAGTAACTTCCAAGCATTGGGGAATCATGTTGGTGGCACGTGAAAAGCCCCTTTTGAGCTTTGAGCCTCACGGAGGCAATGACAAATGACTGAGACCTTTGGCAATAGGCTGTCCTTGAGAAGAAGACCCTTCAAGCCAAGTGAAATCGTAGTCATGGCAGCATGTCGGTGACATATAAAAGCACCCATTACACTCTTGGAAGTGGTTGGCATTGGGAAGGGCATTGGAGCTGTAGAAATCATGCCAAATCAGACTGGAGTCTGGTGCAGCCCCCTCAGCTTGCCAGCCCTGGTCAGACCGTCCAACCCATGCCAGCATGGACAATGGATGTTAAATGATGATAAATGATGGCTGAGTATTCCACAAACACGCCTACAACAGGAGGAGCGTTTGGCTGTAGAAAATCTACCTCAATAAACTCTGTCTGACTCGTGCAAACATGAAAAAAAGTGAACATTAAAAATGATGATGATGGCGATGATGACTATGTCAAAAGACCATGTAGTGGCTCTTCTCTTCATCTGGTCTTCAGCTGTGCTCACGTGTTGGTTGGCTGTGTTAAGTGCCATTTGTGCTTAATGATAGGATATCTGTATCAATGTCCCTCATAAGTGGATGTTATTAACCTTCCTCTTTCTTCCTGGTACCATGTTACTGTTGTGTGTGTGTGTGTGTGTGTATGTGGGGGGGGGGGTAGTGTTGGAATCACTTCAGAAGGTGGGGTTAATTATTTTCAGTGTAAACATTTCCTGACCCCCCCCCCCAACCCCCCCACCTCAAGAAAAAAAAAAAAGAACAAACAAACAAACAGAAAATACTGGGGTTTATTGTTACCCGCTTAGGAATTTCCTGTGTTTAGTGTCTCCTTGACCTCTAATGGGCAGAATCGGGAGAGCATCAGAAAGAATGCCTAGTGCCATTCCTTATGGAATTCTGTGTCATGTTCTTAGTTCAAATCCTGTTGAGGTTAACTTTGCCTTTCGTTCTCTCAGGGTTGATAAATAAAATACCAGTTGGCTTCTGGGGTCAATTCTGCAACATGATTAATGATTAAGTCTTGACCAAATACCGTAAATCATTTTAGCTTGGCCCGGACTGTTTCTATCACTCTAATAACATCATTTTGAAGCAAGGGTTCTCAACCAGGACTCGTATGACCCTTGGGGGTCTATATAAGATTTTTTGGTTAAAATTTATCTGCAATAAATTACCTATACTTCTACAACAATACGCAAAATATTTTAGTAATTTTTTTGTTTATACAATTCCTAATATTTAATCATAAAAATATAATAGGAGATTTTAGACACCATTATATATCATCATCATCATCATCATCATCATCATCATCATCATCATCATCGTTTAACGTCCGCTTTCCATGCTAGCATGGGTTGGACGATTTGACTGAGGACTGGTGAAACCGGATGGCAACACCAGGCTCCAATCTAATTTGGCAGAGTTTCTACAGCTGGATGCCTTTCCTAACGCCAACCACTCAGAGAGTGTAGTGGGTGCTTTTACGTGTCACCCGCACGAAAACGGCCACGCTCGAAATGGTGTCTTTTATGTGCCACCCGCACAAGCCAGTCCAGGGGCACTGGCAACGATCTCACTCGAAAATCCTACGGGAGCCAGTCAGGCGGTACTGGCAACGGCCACGCTCAAAATGGTGCATCTCATGTGCCATATATATATATATATATATATATATATATATATATATTTAGTTGGTATGAAAAAGCATTTCCATTAATAAACATACATACATGCTTACACGCACTTATACATCCATATCTATTAATATACATACATACACATATTTACACACATGCATACATACATACATACATATATACATACATATATGCATGCATACATACATACATACATACATATATACAAACGTACATACATACATACATATACATACACATACGTACATACATGTATATGTGTGTGTGTGTGTGTGTATAATAGAATATATTGAGTATTCGAATATCTTTTTATCTTTATATCCTGTTGTAATAATAGCGTATTCTCTTGATAACTTCTTCTTCAGATATGGGATCTATCTGATCCAACTGGAAAAGGATACTTAGAGAAACCAGGATTTTTTATTGCTCTCAAGCTGATAGCTCTTGCACAAATTGGACATGAAATCTCTCTTGGGAGACTGCCTTCTGAAACGCCGCCACCAAATCTGGTAAGTGGAATCCGGTTCCTTGTTACAGTAAATCTGAGCTATATCTCTCCCTTACCATTTTGGCTTATCTGTTTCATCGTCATCATCATCATCATTATCGTCATCATAGCAGCCACTTTTCCATGCTTGCGTTGGTCGGACAGAATGTATTGAGGCAGATTTTCTACTGCCGGATGCTCTTCCAGTCAGCAACTCTCATCCGTTTTCTCAAGACCAGACACAGTCTCTTCCATTCAGCTCTCTGCTGCCACAACCACCAACACCACCACCTCCTATACTACTCTTTCCATCACAACAATGACCACCACCACCACCACCACCACCACCACTACTACTACTACTACTACCAATTCTACTACTACTACTGCTGCTACTACTGCTGCTGCTACTACTACTATTACTACTACTACTTACACTGCTTCTATCTCCATCGTCATTATCACCACCACTACCCATATTACTACTACTACTACTACTTCAAAACCACTAATAATACTGTTACTACCAGCACCACTACTACAACCACCTATACTACTTCTATCTCCATCACCACAATGATGACTACCACCATCACCATTACGACTACATCCACCACCACCACCAATGCTACTACTACTACAACAACTACTACTGCCACCATCACCACCACCACCACTACCACAACGAATCTGTGCTGTTCAGCACTGTCTCTGCCTTCCCTGCCCAGTCAGCTGTTCCTCCCCTCCTCCCAGCCCCCCCCCATCTTACCTCCTACACTTCATTGGTTATTGATTTATTCCAAAGCTAGCAAAACACACGCACACACAGACAAGCGCATGCTCCCCCCGACGCACCTATGCTAATGTCTCTCTCTCTCTCTCCTGTATTTTTTTTTTCATCAATCACATGAGTTTGTAGATTACTGTTATTTAGTAGCTTCTTCCTCTTGTTTAACATGTTCTATCCACCGCTGCTACTGCTGCTACTACTGCTACCACTTTGATTGTTATTGATAGTGATGGTCCTTTTGGATAGGTGGAGGGTGGGTATATATATATATATATATATATATACACACACATACATATATGTTTTTAATTACCTATCTTTTGTCTGCCTGTCTGTTTGTCTCTCTCTCTCTCTCTCTCTCTCTCTCTCTCCCATTTATTCCAGATTATCACTGTCTCTCTCTGTCTGTCTCTCTCTGTCTGTCTCTCTCTCTCTTTCATTTCAATTGTTTGCAATATTAATGATTTCCTTGTCTATTAAACATACATTTGTATTGAAGGAAAAGAACTCCGATTAACAGAAAAACAAAAAAAAAAAGACACAAAACAAATAATAAAAAAAGAACAATGATTGGGCTTCTCAGTTTTGATATCAACATTGGCTACTATGCGTATATGGTAATGTGTCCGTATATATATATATATATATATATATATATATATATATATATATATATAATATCATCATTATCATTTAATTTCTATGTTCAATATATAATCTATATATATATGTGTGTGTATGATTGAGATTTGGTAGTCATATATTTGTGCTGTAGTAAACATCGTCAGTAAATGGTTATAACATGACTCTACCAAACTGCAGTGTTATCTCTTTCTAAAAAAAACTTCCTTGGGTTGAGCCCCTTGACAAATGCATAACGTAAATGAGTTAAGGAAATATATCGTTGCCAGTGCCCCTGGAATGGCTCTTGTGCGGGTGGCACATAAAATACACCATTTGAGCGTGGCCGTTGTCAGTACCGCCTGACTGGCCTCGTGCGGGTGGCACGTAAAAGCACCCACTACACTCTCAGAGTGGTTGGCGTTAGGAAGGGCATCCAGCTGTAGAAACTCTGCCAAATCAGACTGGAGCCTGGTGTAGCCATCCGGTTTCACCAGTCCTCAGTCAAATCGTCCAACCCATGCTAGCATGGAAAGCGGACGTTAAACGACGACGACGATGATGATGATGATGATGATTCAGTTTTATTTCAAGATCTTTTGCCAATAGAGAAAGAGCAAGTTTCTAACCTAGATCCAAGATACCTTCGTAGGAATTTCAACATCAATAACAGAGCAATTTTGTTTGTATGTATGTATGTATATGTGCAGATTTATATGTTTTGTTTTATATATGTCTTCTCATGCATATACATGCATATCTAGACATGCTCATATATACTTAAATGATAAACTTCTGTGTGTTTATTATATTTTATTAATCTAGGGACCTGTCGAACCAGTCCTTTCTCCTCCTGAAACAGTAGTGATGAGTCCTCCACATTCTGTAGGTACCAACTGGGTTATATTGGTGAGTAACTTCATTCTTTTTTGACAATATTTCTTTGAAATGCTGCTCTGTGCTTCAGAGTATATTTAAGCATTTTTAGCCAAGTTCTTCCATATATTATCCTCTGTTGCACCTGGACACATCATCAGTTATGTTTTCTGGGGCCATTAAGTGTTTTGGGTCCCACTGCATGACACCTACTATATCCTTGGGTCGACCAGAGCCTTGCGAGTGGATTTGGTAGATGGAAACCGAAAGAAGCCTGCCGTATATATGTGTGTGTTTATGTGTATGTGTCTGTGTTTGTCCCCTGCCACTGCTTGACGACCGATGCTAGTGTGTTTATGTCCCTGTAATGTAGCAGTTTGGCAAAAGAGACTGATAGAATAAGTCCTAGGCTTACAAAGAATAAATTCTGGGATTGAGTTCTTTGACTAAAATCCTTTAAGACGGTGCTCCAGTCAAATGACTGGAACAAGAAGGAGAAATATATATATATATATATATATATATATATATATATGAATATCATCACACACAACATGGACAAAAATTTCTTCTTAAGAAAATACATATTCAAATAAGTAAACCATAATATCATGACTAGCGAAAGCGAAACCGGTCGATATATTAAAAATTATATTAAAATTATGTAAAGTGTCTGTGTTTTCCTTTTTTAATTTCTTATATATATGTATGTGTGTGTGTGTGTGTGTATATATGAGTGACGATGTGTGGCTAAGTGGTTAGGGATCATAAGGTCGTGAGTTCGACTCATGATGGCACATTGTGTCTTTGAGCAAGGCACTTTCTTTCACGTTGCTCCAGTCTCCTCAGCTGGCAAAAATGAGTAGTATCTGTATTTCAAAGGGCCGGCCTTCTCACATTCTGTGTCATGCTGCATCTCCCTGGAAACTACATTAAGGGTACACGTGTCTGTGGAGTGCTCAGCCACTTGTATGTTAATTTCACGAGCAGTCTGTTCCATTTATCAGATCACCTGGAACCCTCGTCTTCTTAACTGATGAAGTGCCAGTTTATGTGTGTGTGTGTGAGTGTATGTTTTATTGAATTTGTTTCTCACCACCACCACCACTTGACAACCAATATTGGTTTGTTTACATCCTTGTAATTTAGCAGTTAGGTTGAAAGAAACTGGTAGAATGGTAGGATATAAACAGGTGGGTTGATTTTGTTTGACTAAACCCTTCAAAGTAATGCCCCAGCATGGCCGCAGTCCAATGACTGAAACAAGTACATGAAATCCTTCCTTCAAAAGTTGTGATTTGGTGCTTTTGTTAGAAAATCCTTATCTGTCATCCATCAATTGAGCTACAATTATTATAATTAATTATTATAATTAATTATTATAATTTCTTTATCTGTTTTTTTCATTGCAGCCCCCTGAAAAGGCAAAATATGACAAATTATTCGACTCGTTACAACCTGTCAATGGGTTGGCATCAGGAGACAAAGTAAAACCTGTGAGTTGCCAAGTTCCCTTTTTTTTCTATTCTTTTCTTCAGTTGCCAAAGTCTAGGGGGAACATTGGAGTAGTGTATATAGCTTTGTCATTGCTCGCTCCATTATAGGGTGCTTTTTTTTTTTTTTTTCCGAAATAAACTCTTGTAATAAATGAAGAAGGATGTACTAGCCAGTAAAGCAGGCATGTTGTGATTTCAGAGAGATTTGGCTGTTATTTCCAGCAGGTCCAGTGAGCTACATGGAAGCTCTTTCAATTAGTTTATCTAAAAATAGTTTAAACTGTCTTGCATTTATGCTGCTTCTTCTATAGATAAGATTAATAACATGTCGAATAATTTAATTACTGCATCTTTTCATTTTTTCGCATCCAATTGTGTGTGACAAATAAAATAATAATAATAATAATAATAATAATAATAATAATAGGATCATTGTAAGTTACATGCTTTAATACGGATGCATTCATTATTCAATAGATGGATGCTGCCAATAAAAATGCAATTTTCGTGTTATATATCTGTACTTTCATTACTATGCAATCCTTCAATAGACAAAATGAAAGTATAATGGAACTGTTTGTTCATGTAGCTTCTCTTGTTCATGTAGCTCTCTGGCAATCTTTTTTGGCCTACTCAAAGTACAAGCCTATGCATATGCTTTATGACATAGGTAGACCACAATCACTTTATTACATAAAGAGGAGTCGGAGTCAGAGGTGCCAATAGTAGAGGAGTTGGAGTTGGAATTGAAGTTTTCTGTTTCGACTCCACAGCCCTGCCCCCAAGGGTCATAAGGACATACAAGGATCATATTGAATCCCAAAAGTTATATGGACCCTAGTTGAGAAGCACTGGACCAGGCTTTGTACCAAGTGGGTTTGTATCAAAGGGTTAACAGTTATAAAAACCTATTTCCAAGCTGGTTCCTTAACCCTTTAGCATCTGAACCAGTTATATCTGGCCAAAACAAGCCTCCTGTTTTTATGTTCACATTGGCCTGATCTAACCTCTCACACTTACTCTACAATGCCATTCTAAAAATAGACAATAACATCAAAATCTCAGAGCTTTTGGACACTCATCATCATCATCATTTAAAGTCCATCTTCTATGCATGTATGGGTAGGACAGCTGACAGGAGCTGGCCAAGTAGAAGACCACCCCAGGCTACTGTGTCTGTTTTGGCAAGGTTTTTTTGGCTAGATGCCCTTCCTAACACCAACAATACATGATTAATTCAAAACAAATGTGAATAAATAAACTTTACATTTGGCAGAACAATTTGAATGCTAAAGGGTTAAAATTTATTTCTTGATTTATTTCAAAAACCTTTCGTCTTACTGAGAAGATTGGTGGGTAGACTTTGTTGCTGTGGCCTGGGTTGGAACCCAGCCAGAATTTAAAAAGAAATGGAATTGGCTTAATTCCTTTTATTAATTTCATGTGTTTTTGTCCTTTGAACAGGTGTTACTTAATTCAAAACTTCCTGTAGATATATTAGGACACATTTGGGACCTCAGTGATGTTGATAAGGATGGCTTCCTTGATAAAGATGAATTTGCAGTGGTAAGTATTCATCTCCCCTCCTTACCTGTACAGTAATAGATTTGAGGGTTTCGTTTATTTACGAGTTGATTTCCTAATTTCACCGGAGTGTAAATACCTAGAATGGTGATACTTCAAAAAAAAGTATTTAAAAAAATCGAACCTACAAATTTCCCGATAAACAAGTTTAGTCAAACACTTACAAAGCTTAATTCAGTTCAATTAAAAAGGCATGGGTAAGCCACACTATGGTTTGGGAAAAAAATTCATCTGCGCACAGGGTATGTATCGCCCTTCTGACGCCTTTTTTTTTGTCATTTTGTTTTTCAGGCAATGCATTTGGTATATAGTGCATTGGAAAATAACCCGGTTCCTACGACATTGCCACCAAAATTAATCCCCCCTTCGAAGCGTAAGCGCGTCTCGTTACCAGGTGGAACCATCACAGATTCATTACAACCAAGAACTGATTCTCCTGCTGTGCGTATATTCTTCATTTATTCATTCAGTGATTTACTTAGTTGCTTGTTTAAATTATCAGTTAGGGCTCCTTTCACTGTCCCTAACCTTCTCTCCCTGCAATACTGGGTAAAATGACTCAGCCCCTGCCAATCATTTCCACCACCCCCTACTGAGTGGGATGAGTAACCATACAACCTTTGTACAAGAACTTACTCCATTCTCCTCATTTTCTTATACTCTAATCCAAGGGTTCTCAACTATTTTTTACCCACGGACCCCTTTTAGCCCTTTTTTACATTTTTTTCACTTATGGACCCTATTTTATTCTGGTGGACCCCAATAGCCATCCTATGTTTAAAAACTGTTTTTTTATACAGACTTCTTTCAAATTTCCTATTTTGTTTTTTACCCCTTAACTTCTACAGGTTGAGTTATGTAAAATATTAGAGAAAGAAACCTAGCTCTTTCTTGCAATTCACACCAATACATACATCTAAAGTCGCCTCTGCCTCTATCACAACTACACTTCATACTATTACTATCACCCCATTACCACCACAACCGTTAATCCACTACCGCCCTCACCATCTCTTTGCCTACTATTACTCTCACTCCAGCATGAATAGTGGAAGTGTCATTGAATAGTGAGAGAGGCGGGAGTCAAAGTGTGACACACTGACACACACAAATTCATTTTCGCACTTATTATTATAAATGATGTTTGGACATCGTGGGAAACTGTTCTGTGTATCATTACATGATACAGAGGTCAGGCAAAGGATTAAAATTGATATTAACATTTGTTTGTTTTTCTTACTATATTTCCTTTCTCTTTTTTTTTTTTTGCTGTTGTAGCCTTTGCAATGGGTGGTAAGCAGCACCGAAAAGGCAAATTATGATATTCTTTTTAAAAAAACTGACACAGATATGGATGGATTTGTATCTGGCAAGGAAATCCGGGATGTTTTCCTGCAAAGTGGATTAAACAATAATGTTTTAGCTCATATTTGGTAAGTTCCTTATTTAATTTTCATCAAGAGAAAAAAAACAAAAAAAAGTCTTTCACCTTTTTTTTTTTTTTTTTTACTTAATATCTATTTATGTGTCATCATCATTATGATATCATAATATAGTTCATCATATCATTGTCTGTCATATCTTAATATGATATATTGATATTCCCTACACTGTTAATGTTAATATCTCCACTGTCATTTGCTGCGAAGGGTTTCTCGGGCTGTGTGGTTAAGAAGCTTACATTGCACCCACGTGGTTTCAGGAGGAGTGCCATTATATGACACCTTGGGCAAGTGCCACCCACTAGGATAGATGTTTTGAGAAACAGTTTCCATAATGCTCTTGCAGCCAGTTTTAGCAATTTCTTTTACAATTCCCTCTAATCCAGGAGACTTTCCTCTTTCTAATTATTCAATAGCTTTTGCTATTTCTTCAACAGATATTTCAATGTATGGCTATTTCCAGCTCTTCTTGTTGTCAAGGAATTAAAAGAGCATTTCTCCCTATTAAAAATGTCTTGTTTTCGATTGTTACTCTAAAACTGTTCTTTCCATTGTTCGTGCTTACATCAGATGGTATTAATTACCCATTAGCACTAAACACAGTCCTTTTCATCTTTCTACTTGGCCTGTAATCTCGTTTATTATTTCATAAGCTTCCTGAATCCTCTTTTTATCTCATCTTAAACACCTTTAAACCTTTCTGTTGAGACTCCAGTATTTAGCTGTTTCTAGTTAAAGACCCCCCCCCCCCCCGCCCACCTTATTCTCTCACTCCAACTTTAAACAATTCATTTCTATTCCTTTCATGCTTCAATTACATTCTATGTTTCATCTGAAATCCCATTTCCTTTTTATATTTCTTTACCTAGAATGCCTTTGGCTACATTCTGCTATACTTCCTTTACATTCTTCCATTCGCTGTTGATGTCTACCTCTTCATCTATATAACTCCAAACACTACACATCGATTCGATGTCTGACCTTCTATCACTATATGTATTATGTTTTGATATATCATACTAGTCTCTATAGTTCTTATCTATTCAGTATAGTACACGTCAGGACTTGTATATCCACACACACACACATGCCTCTGTGTGTGTATTTGTGTGTATTCAAAGCATATGACACATATCTAGCCTCAGTTTCTTCTTAATGTGGGCCCATCACATCATCATTCTTTATCATTATTATCTACTATAATAATACTCTTGTGTTTTCCTCCGTCACAACATATGAATGAGAAAAGAAGGGGTGACAGCAAAATAACCAAACAGCGTGTGAGTATATGTGTGTGTATGTAAAAGGGAGGTATGTGAATGTTTGTGTGTGTGTGTGTGTGTGTGTGTGTGTGTGTGTATATGCATTGGAAGTGGGATGGTGAATATTTAACACTGAAAAGAAAAATCAAACAGTGTTTCAACTCTATGTATGTATCTGTGTGTGTGTGTGTGTGTGTGTGTGTGCATGTGCAAGGGAGGTATGTGAACATTTGTACCTGAGATTATTATGTACCTTATTTTATATCGTATTTATATATAAAGTACTATAATTAGCTGTCATTTTCGATGGTACAGAGCCAGCTAGTCTACTATAATAATACTCTTGTGTTTTTCTCCGTCACAACATATGAATGAGGGACGAAGGTGTGATAGATGAATAAGGAAGGAAGGGGTGATGGCAAAGTGGTAGTGGGATGATGGAAGTTCTATCACAAGTTCTACAGAGAGAGGAAATTTTGGGTCTACTCTTTGACATGCTGGTCCCCATACAACAGGAAATGACTTGGTGATTGTTAACATCTATTATCTAAAGCAAGAATTCTTCTCAATGCATAAATTTCGTTTATTGTTGTTTAGCCCAGGGCAACCTGGTTTGAGCAGATTTTAGGTTTAATGTAATCCTGGCTAGCATTGGACATTTGATGACAAGGGGTTGTGGTTATTGAGAGATTTGGCTGCTGCTTCTAGCTAAGATTTGCCCTGTTTATAATTATACCATATGTTACGTATATATATATATGTGTGTGTGTGTGTGTGTGTGTGTGCGAGGATCCATTAATCCCAACACATTTTTTTCTCGCTCCGTTTTATTTTCTCTCATCCCTTTCTGTCGAAGAGCATAGACTCGAAACATCAAGGTCTTTTTCTAATTTTTCTGGGCATCAGACTAACCAAACTAATACACCTGCTTGTGGTTTGTTCCCTCACCTCAATGAATTATATGATCCCCTTTTTACTTCACCTTCTTATTGCAGGTCATTATGTGATATAAAAAGTACTGGTAAGCTGAATGCAGAGCAGTTTGCATTAGCGATGTATCTGATGGGCGAAAAGAAGAAAGGAGCAACCCTACCCCAGCAGCTCACCCCTGAGATGGTACCTCCGACCATGAGGTCGCAGACCAATGCTGGACCAGCTGCTTTCGGAGTCATGGTTTGTTCAGTCTACTATTACTCGTTATATACTCCACCTACCTCTTTCCCTACTCCACACAAGCACACACACACACACACACACACACACACACAATCTCCCCCTCCCCTCTCTCTCTCTGCATTTCTTTGCCTGCCTACCCACCTACCTGTATGTCTGTCTGTCAGTCTGTTTGCCTCTCTGTCTGCCTCTCTCTCTCTCTCTCTCTTCCCCTCATCTTTTCTTTAGAGCCTCATCCTCTTTGGCATTCGTTTTCTTTGTACTGGTTCAATGCCGACCTCTTGGACATTGATGGTCAAAAACCTCTTATAATCTGCACTAATTTACAAGCAGCAATTACAAATTCCTGCGGCTGTTGGACCCTGTACCTTGCACAGTAAAAAGTATTAACCCTTTAGCGTTTAAACCGGTCGTATGCGGTTCAAATATCCTTCCTGTTTTATGTTCGCACTAGCCAGATCATGCCTCTTAAACCCGCCCTACAATCATCATCATAATCATCGTTTAACGTCCTCCTTCTATGCTGGCATGGGTTGGATGGTTTGATGGGAACTGGTCAGGCAGATGCCTACACCATACTTCTGTGTCCTTGAGTGGCATGTTGTGTCCTCGAGTGGCACGTTGTGTCCTTGAGTGGCACATTGTGTCTTTGAGCAGTATGTTATGTCCAAGAACACAACACAGCCCGGTCTGGGAATCAAACTCACTACCTTATGATTGTGAGCCTGACGCTCTAACCACCGAGCCATGCACCTTCACAAACATGCACAGTGCATCGTATGAGATGTGGAGAATTCCAAAAAGGTACTCCACTATAAAAAAAAACGAGTTAATTTAGCTCCTGTGTCTCAAGTGCTCCTGCCTAGGACCAAGTAATTCCTTCTTCCTGTTCGTTTGTTATCTCTTTATCCAACTCTTGACACGAGTTCTCTGTAATTTAATGCTATAAAGTCTTCCCTGATGATCCCTCCTGCTTAGGTATTGAAAAGCACCTGGAACTCCCAATGCAGAGTTCTAAGCAATCTTAATGGTTTCTTGGGACCATCATCATCTTTGTTTAAGGTCTGTTTTCCATGAAGCATCT
>NC_142953.1:5200819-5203319 GCF_046866305.1 Octopus bimaculoides
GGACGAAGAGATAGAGACAGAGAGAGAAAGAAGGAGAGAGTGAGACAGAGAAAGACAGTGGCTAAGAGAGAGGGAGGAGTAGGCAGAGCTGAGAGGTGCAACGCAACATGCTTTCAGTTTATTGCAAAGCTATTTTTCAAGAATTTAAAAGAAAAAAAAATGCCTTAATCGATATTGGCATCAAATTCAGGCAACAATTTCTATGGGCGAAACCCACATCGCCACTCTCCCACACTAAATCACCCACTTCGTGAACACCACCACCTTATCATACAAACTACCTTTTCTCTCTCCCCTCTCGCTATCTCTCTCTCTCTCTCTCTCTTTTGCTATCCCTCTCGCACATCCGCCATCTCTCTTCTGTTTTTTCATCTCTCACAGTCTCTCTCTCTCTCTCTTTCTCTCTCTCTCTCTCTCTCTCTCTCTCTCTCTCTCTCTCTCTGGGTATTTCTATCTGTATACATGTGTGTATGTGTGTGGATATATATATATATGCACACATACACACACACACTTTATTGGTAGTTCTGATGATTTCAGAGCATTTAGAATGCTTTTTTCTGTTTTGATACTGATGATATGTTTCCATCTTCAGTCTCCAGCTCCTTACAAACTTTATAGACAAAAGATCTGGCAACTTTTAAAAATCGAGATATTTCTAAATCACCATGCTCAACCTTTATAACCACAATAACAGCATGCCCCTTCATTTCGTGAATAAGCTGAGGGTCTGCCATTATTATTTTCTGAAACAAGATTATACAGAGTCAGCAAAAAATGCAGCAACAACCCCCAAAAAGGTATGTCCTCAAATACCTTACACACCCTGTATATATACTATAATATATATATAATACATAAATGATTTTGTATAATGCAGAGATCTGGAAAGGGAGAATGTGTAATCAATAAGAATCTGTTGATGATTATAAACACAGTTGGTTAACTGATTCAGGGATGATGTCTAGTTACAACTTGTTCCAACTGGAATCAATTACCTCACCTTCTTTATCTTCATTTCTTGAGTAAGCTAAGGGTCTGCCATTATTTTCTGAAACAAAGATTATACAGAGTTAGCAAAAAATGCAGCAATGACCCCGAAAAGGTATGTCCTCAATTACCTTACGCACCCTGTATATATATATATATATATATATATATATATATATATATATATATATATATGTATATATATATATATATATATATATATGTATAGTATATATATATATATATATATATATATATATGTATATATATATATATATATATATATATATGTATATATATATATATATATATATATATATATATATATATGTATATATATATATATATATATATATATATATATATATATATATGTATATATATATATATATATATATATATATGTATATATATATATGTATATATATATATGTATATATATATATATATATATATATATGTATATATATATATGTATATATATATATGTATATATATATATATATATATATATATATATATATATATATATATATATATATATATGGGAGAATATACAAAAAATAACAACAGACGAGGACAGGTGGTGTAAATAACAAAAGTATATATTAGTATGACGCTCGGGAATACGGAAAGTCTTTGACGTTTCGAGCTACGCTCTTCAACAGAAAGAATACGGAGACAAGGAGAAAAACACGGAGAAAAAAAATTGAATAGTGTTCAGTCAACGGTCAATCATAATAATGGCCGATCATAACAATGACTGACCGGAAGTTAGAAATTCTTATTTCAGGAGAGCTAAGAAAGGGGGAGATAACAAACGGTGATCGGGAACGAGGGGCTGTGTGTGGGAGGTAGACTGCTGGTGATCTTGACGTATGTAGTGTGAAAATGGGGGAAGGGAGAAAGGGAGAAAGTAGTTGGTCAGTTGTAGTGTGTGCGTGGTGTGATGCGAGGGTATTGGTGTGGTGTGATGTGAGGGTGTTGGGAGGTGGGGAAGGCATGGGTGGAGTGTGGGGTAGAGGTAGGGGTATGTGGGTAGGGTGGGGTATGTGGGTAGGGGTGGGTGGTGGGTGTAAGGAATTGGATGGGGTGGAGTGGGAAGGTAGAGTAGGAGTGTGTTGGGGTGTGGGTGGGATGAGCTTATGAGGGGGTGTTGACGAGGAGGGAGAAGGGGGAAGGTGGATGTAAGAGAGGGGGAAGATGGGTATGGGAGGGGAGAGGAAGAGAGGAGAGAGGGTGGGTATAAGAGAGGGAAGGGGGGATTGAGAGAGGGGGAAGGTGGGTATGGGGGGAGAAAGAGGGGAAGGTGGGTATGGGGGGAGAAAGAGGGGAAGGTGGGTATGGGGGGAAGGTGGGTATGGGGGGAGAAAGAGAGGAAGAGAAAGAGAGGAAGAGAAAGAGAGGAAGAGAAAGAGAGTGAGAGAGAGGGAAGAGGGGTATGGGGGGGAAGAAGAAAGGAAGAGAAAGAGAGTGAGAGATATATATATATATTATATATATATATATA
>NC_142953.1:5210819-5213319 GCF_046866305.1 Octopus bimaculoides
CTTGGTTGTGGTCGTTCAACATTGCTAAAAATAACAGCCAGATTGCTCTCAATCTACGCTCATCGTATGAGAAAATGTCGTTTCTGAATGAATAACGTGGTGATCACGTGTTTCGTTTTAGGGAGGAAAAAGACGGGATGGTGTCAGATGGAAGGCCTTTGATTATTATAAGTTGAGCTGGCTCGGTTGGGGGTTGACCTGGGGTTAAACAACAACAACAGCAGTGGCAGTGGCAGCAGCAGCAGTAGCGATAATGACGACGACGACGACGACGACTAACATTTACGTCTTCATTGATACAAACGCTCACCTCCAACATCGCCGGCGCCAACGCCACTACCACCACAACTACCACCACCACCACTAACACAACTACCATCATCACCATCACCACCATCACCGCAACCACCATCCCCCATCACTCCCCCTCCATTTTCACTGCCAGCGCCACCACCATATCGCTTTCCTTCCTCCTTCTCTTTCTTTCTCTCTCTCTCTCTCTCTCTCTCTCTCTCTCTCTCTCTCTCTTCCACACACACACCTCCATCCCCGCCGTCACCACAACCATTAAAACCATCGCCAGACCAACCACCCGACACCCTCCGTGCCGCCCCTCACCTAGTCCGAATGTCCTCTAAGCTAAATCGAGACCCGAAAGAATATAGAATAATAGTAATAATAATAATAATAATAATAATAATAATAATAGTAATAATAATGAAGAAATAAAAAAAAAATCAATGGCCTCCTGATCGTCGTCATAGCAACGGTTTTCTATTTTGTTGAATTAATTGCAATGTTCGGGACTTGATTTGTTATGTAAAAATTTTGATGGGGAGGTGGTGGTGGTGGTGGTGGCGATTATGGTGTCGGCGATGGTGGTGGTGGTGGTGGTGGTGGGTGATGACGGCGGTGAAAGTGGGTGGGGTAGTACTGGTGATAGCAGTGATAGAGGCGGTGGTGATAACGGTGGTGTTGGTAGTGGTGGTGGCGGTGGTGGTGGTGGTGGTGGTGGTGGTGGTAGTGGGTATTGATGGTGATGGTGGCGGTGATGGTGGTTGTGGTAGCGATGATGGCGGCGGCGGCGGCGGCGGCGGCGGCGGTGGTGGTGGTGGTGATGGTGGTGATGGCAGCGGTGAAGGTTATGATGGTGGTGTTGATGGTGGCGGTGGTAGTGGTTGTTGGTGGTGTTGCTGGTGGTCGTCGTGGTGGAGGTGGTGGTGGTGGTCGTGGCGTGGCGTGCCGTGGCGAATGTAGCGAAACGCTGACGGTGCCGACGCAGAACTTGTGAAGTGTTATGGATAGTAAAAGGGGCTGCGTTGCAATAGTCGCTTTGGTAGCAATGGTGGTGGTGGCGGTGGTGGTGGTCGTCGTGGTGGTGGTGGCGGTGGTGGTGGTGGCGGTGGTGGTGGTGGCCGTGGTGGTGGTGGCGGTGGTGGTGGTGGCGGTGGTGGTGGTGGCCGTGGTGGTGGTGGCGGTGGTCGTGGTGGTCGTGGCGTCGGCGGCGGCGGAGGTGCAGCAGCAGCAGCGGCTAAGCTCGGCGATATGATCGCGACGATGTCGTTCTTTAAACCCCAAAGGTAGAACTCATCCCACCCCCCCACCCCACCCCCACCCCCACCGACCTGATCAAACCTTAAGATCAAAGACGTTCCAGTCATGACCAGCCCATCGAAATTCCTAAGTGTACAGAAGCCAGAACGGTACTTACTATAACAACGTCTCTTTTCTAAGCCGGACGAATCTGTTATTGAGGAAGATTTGAGATTTAACTACTGTTTCTAGCAAATCAAACGATCATGGGGACGATCCCCCCCCCCTTTGGTTTCTCGTTCTGATGCGTTTGCGTTTTTTTTAAACTCGTCTTAGCAGTAGCAGCAGAATGGTGGTGGTGGTAGTGGTGATGGTGGTGGTACTTGTAGTATAGTAGCGGTTGTAGTGGAGATGGTGGTGGTAGTGGTCATTGGTTGATGTAAGTCGCTACTGGTCATAGCAGATAGAGCTCTTATGGTATTGATGCTGCTGGTGGTGGTGGTGGTGGTGGTGGTGGTGGCATTGGTGCTGATGATGGGGTGGGTCATGGTTGTGAGAGAGTTATAGTTGGTTGAAATTCTACTGGTCGTCCGTGACGGCGATGGCTATTATGGTGATGATGATGATGATGATGATGATGATAGTGGAGAAGGTGGTGGTGATGGTGGCATTGGTGGTGGTGTGTGTGTGCGTGTGTGCTGGTGTGGGGGAGGTGTTGACGTTTGCATTGAGCGATGAACTGTGTTTCCGGTTAGGTAAGAGTAGAGGAATAGTATAAGGAAGAGGAGGAGGAGGAGAAGGAGAAAAAGAAGAAGAAAATGTGAGACATAGCGAGACAGAGAGAGAGAGGGGTGGGTTGGGGGAGGAAGGGAGGTACAGGTTGATGGAATTCGTGAAATAAATAGAGGTAGAGGTAGAGAGAGGAGCGGGTGGAGGAGAATTCAGTAATGCAGGGGAAGGAGTAGGA
>NC_142953.1:5385819-5395819 GCF_046866305.1 Octopus bimaculoides
TCACCGATACGTAAATATATACACATATACACAGACACACACACACACACACATGCATATACATACACGCATACATAAACACTCACGCACAGAAACACACATACGACACACACACAAACTCCCAAAGGCACATTCACAGAGACGGCTTAAGCACACACGCAAAAACAGAAGCACGTACACAATCACATATACGTAAATATATACACACGTACACACGTACACACACAGATACACACACGCAGAGATGTACAGACATAAACATCATGTTACACAGTGACACGCTATGACACACAGACACACTTTATATTATATTATATTATATTGTGGAAACCAGTCGACATCAACAAACGCAGCAAAAAGATCAAAGAGGAGACGTCTGTTGCAAATGGCAACAGAAAGAGGCTGTATTGGAATGGAAAGATGAGGTATGAGATAGGTGGGGATGAGGGGATGAGGGGGAGATGGTAGAGAAGAGGGAGATAGGGGTGGAGGAGCAGACATAGCAGAGTAAAGTGGGTGGGAGAAAATGAGGGAGAAAGGTGGTGGTAGAGAGGAGGAGGAGATTGGAGGAGTGGGAGTGGATGGATAGGTAGATGTAGTGAAGGAAATAGAGGGAGAGGAAGACGAGGGAGAGAGGAGGAGGCGGGATAGAGGAGGAGGGAGAAGGGAAAAAGGAAAAGGCTGGAGAGAGAGAGAGAGAGAGAGAGAGAAGATGTGAAGATGAAGAACAGAGAAGTAGATTGGAAGACTTAGTGAAATAAATGAAGTGAAGAGAGAGAAATGAGACAGACAGGTTTAAAGAAAGACAGAGAGAGAGAGAGGGAGGGAGAGAGAAATAGAAAGAGAGAAAGACAGGAGGTGCCTCAGAGTGAGTGAGAGAGAGAGAGAGAGAGAGTGAGTGTGTGTGTGTGTGATAGCTGGAGGGACGAAGGGAAAAGCCAAATTGGTTGAAAGGCACAGAAAGACAAATAGAGTGACAGAGGGAGGAAAAGAGAGAGAGAATGAGAGAGAGTGAGAAAGAGAGAGAAAGAGAAAGACAGAGAGACAGATAGACAGACAGAAGCAGAAAGTGCGACCCAGAGAGAGAGGGGGGAGAGAAAGGGAGAAAGAGTAGAGTGACATCAGGCGGTTTGTTGAAGGTACGAAGAGAGAGAGAGAGAGAAACGCAGAGGAATGCGAAGGGGAAGAGGTGGAGGTAGAGGAGGTATAGGGGTGTGAGGTTGAAAGGGGAAAGGAGAGAGATAAAGCATCCTCCTCCCTTCTTTCCCTCCAGCCCCACCCACCATGACGCTTATGAAATGATGAAAGGAAGATGTTTCTGGGATGAGGTGAGATTGAAAGAACCGTGGAGAGAATAGAACAATAGTCACGTGGTTAGATTAACAGCAGCAGCAGCAGCAAGCAGCATAATCATCATCATCGTCGTTGTCATTATCATCATCATCATCATCATATCATCATCATCATCATTCGGATCAGTTTCATCAAATAAAGGTGTTGCGGCGATACAAGAAAGACCACGGCAGAGAAATATTTCCCTCTGTCAGTTTGTTTCTTGCGCAATCATCCTGAACAATATATAGAGTTTGATAACACACACACACACGTATGTGTGTATGTATGTATGTATATATATATATATATATATATATATATATATATATATATATATATATATATATATATATATATACACTCACACAAACACGCACACATGCATGTGTATATATATACAGACAGACAGATAGTTAGATAGAAAGACTGATAGATAGATAGATAGATAGATAGATAGATAGATAGATAGATAGATAGATAGATAGGTCACAGAAAGAAGACAAAAATGTTTACAGATCAACAAAAACCCGCACTGATGCACACAGACACGTTTACCCTTCATCAGTTGCCGATCAAATATCATCACTATGTATGTATGTATGTATGTATGTATGTATGTATGTATGTATGTATACGTGTGTTTGTTCTCGTCTGTTTTTAAGTATTCGAAGTCTCCCTGTTAGGAAGGAGCTGGTTTCTAAGAAAGGTACAAAGCTCCGTCTTAGGAATGTAGATAACGAAAAGTAAGGCACATTTTGAACTTGACAAAATTTTGGCATACATATATGTGTGTATGTATACGTATGTGTGTGTGTATACGTATATTTACACACACATACACATATATATCCTTACACACATGCTTATGTGTGTGTGTGTGTGTGTGTATCTATGGTGTAGGAGTAAGCGGTTGTGTCATTGATTCTCATCATTATGTCGTTATTGATATTAAAATTCCCTTGTAGTTATCGATTTTCTGTAATGGTGTCTTACATTTCCAATATGTAACCAATATACGTACATATGTATATTTTTATTATATAGAGAGAATATAAATATATTACATATATATTATGTGTATGTGTACGTATGATATGTAAGTTTTATATGTGTAATATATTATTATATTAAAGATTTTACAGGAATCAGAAAACAATATATAGGTAGATGGATAGAATGTAGGATACGTAGATGGATACATAAACAAGTTACTGCATAATAAAGAAAAATATAACCGGTTGAGGTGGAATGTATGTGAGGAGCTTTCCTATAAAAAAATGGAAAACGTTGTCACAGGAAGAAGACAAAAATGTTTACAGATCAACAAAAACCCGCACTGATGCACACAGACACGTTTACCCTTCAACAGTTGCCGATCAAATATCATCGCTATTTTGACACTTGCCAAGAATATTGTTCAATTTGGTGATGTCAGCAAATTACGTTGTACTGTACTACTGGACTTCACAACAGATGCAAAATCATGACATTAAACTCTGAGTGACGAAAGGATGCAAGGTAAAAATCGACCTCGGCGAAATTTGAACTCAGGACGTATAGACGGATGAAATGCTTCTAAGTATTTTGCCCGGCGTGTTAATAATTCTGCCAGCTTCCCGCCTTAGTAAAAACATGTAATATTAGATTATGGGAGGAAGGGGCCTGCTTCGCATATAGGACCCGAGGTGAGATTTAAGACATATTTTGGAAGAGAAACCGCGTTTTATACCGCATCAAATACAATTGGTACTCTTAAATCACTCATCATTTCTTGTCGATTTGCGCGTATTTTTCTCTAGTCTCAGGACCCAAACTAACAGCAACACTCCATCGTTCGTCCCCGGAATGTTGCCCGTCTGAGATTCACGCATGCACAAAATTTTTCTGTCGTTAACTTGCAACAGTTGAAAGGGATCACTAACAGCTTCGCAGTGGCTCTTGCGGTTCCCGAAACCCTGCGAAATCCATGAGGATAACCCTTTCATGTAGACTTAACAAACATATATTTTTAAGAAAGCGGAAGATTGAGATAAGCAGGGAGGGGATGTGATTTAAAAGTGCTAGACATAGAGTGGGAGAGAGAGAAAGTGATACGGAACGAGAGAAAGTGATATGGTAGAGAGAAAGTGAGAAGTTGAGACGTAAGTGGGTATGATATAGAGAGAGAGGAGAGAAAACCAGCGCGATATGAAAGACAGAAGCGAAAAATTAAAGAAGAAAGTGAAAGCATGAGAGAGAATGGGGTTGGGAGGGAACATAGTACAGAAGTATGAAGAAAATTGGCTGTTATAAAAAAAAGAAGGAAAAAGTAGAAATATAGCAACAAAGAAAATCAAAGACTAATACACACACACACACATATATATACATATATATATATAGGAGTAACAGAGGGGAGATTTAAACAAAGAAGGAAAGAGAGACACATAGACATTTGAACAGAGGCAGAGGGATACGACAGGTTGAGACATAAAACAGACAAGGGGAGAAAGAGAGACAGACAGAGGAAAAGAAAAAAAAATGGAAGAGTGGGGCACCTATCGTCTACAAAATAGGGAGATTAGAATCCTGGAGAAAGGCATAGATAGATAGATAGATAGATAGATAGATAGATAGATAGATAGATAGCTAGATAGATAGATAGATAGATAGATAGAGACAGAAAGTCAGAGAATAGGAGAAAGAGAGAGAAATAGAAAGAGAAAGAGGAGACAGAGAGAGTGAGAGACTGTGTATGTGCGATGCTTAATAGGCAGAAAGAAATAAGCAGAAGGGATTACACAATAGGGAAAGATCAAAGGAAATCTACAAGAGGAGGTGGGGTGGGTGTGGACGGTGAAGACTGTCTTGAGGTGGCGGAGGTGGCGTGGGTGAAGAGATTTCGCTACAGGAGGGTCTGGGGGGAAAGTGTGGAAGAATGAAAGATGGAGTAAGAATTAAAGAACAATAACAATAATAATGACAATAATAATAATAATAATAATAATAATAATAATAATAATAATAATAATAATAATAATAATAATAATAATAATAATAATAACAACATCAATGGCGGCAATAAAAAAATAACCGGGAACATCAAAAAACTGTTGCATGACTTTGACATCGAATAAGGAAAGAATGAGGAAAATATGCACGGAAATTCGAAATTTACCGACACCCCACTCTCTTTCACACTTTATGCCTGCATCTTCATATATATATATACATGTGCATATATATTAATATATATATATGCATATATATATTGATATATATTTATATACATTAATATGCATATGTGCATATATATATGTGTGTTTTGTGTGTGTGTATATATATATATATATATATATATATATATATACGTATATCTATATATTTACACATTAATACAAATATATATATATGCATATATCTATGCACATATACGTGTACACGCACTTCTCTATGTTTATTTCAAATATATATAAATACATGTATGTGTATATATAAACTTCTATATAAATATGTGTGTATATATATACAGATATAAGTATGTATGTATATATATATATACATGTATATATATATAAGTATATATATATATATATATATATATATATATATATATATATATATACATGTATATATATAAGTATATATGTATATATATGCATATATATATATAAGTATATATGTATACATGTATATATATAGGAATATATATATATATATATATATATCCGTATATATGTATGTTTTTGTGTATGTATACGCATATGTATAATCAACGATAGATCTATTTATGTATCCACCTATCTACCTACTTACCTACATATAATTTCATGATAATCCGTGTTTTTCCTTTCCTCACAACATAATTATATTGATTTTCTACACGTTTTCTTATGTTGCTGTTTTTCCGGCGTTCTTTTTCTTGTCACTGTACTTATCTATACATATGTATGTATGTATGTATGTATGTATGTATGTATGTATGTATGTATGTATGTATGTATGTATACACGCTTGTATGTATATATGTGTACGTATGTCTGTCTGTGCGAACAGTTATGCGGTTAATAAGGAAATTCATTTGATATCTTACTTCAATTCAACAAAGGGCCCCCTTATGTTAATGAAGCGTAAAAACACTGCCTTCTTAATAATAATAATAATAATAATAATAATAATAATAATAATAATAATAATAATAATAATAATAATAATGTTAATTCCATATCATGATCAAACAAAACTCAAAGCTTATTTCCTTTAATGGTCCGTTTAGTCATAATAGGAATATAAGTCTTGCTAAACCTTGCTTTAATTTATTTAATAAATATTTTGCAGAAGACCCACGATATTGGGATATTTTAAATTGAGTTTCAGATTTTTTATGAGACTATGCTCCAGAAATAACAAATATTAATAGCCACAATTATAAGCTTCCAGTCCAGTTTGTGCAATTCAACCTCGTAAATCAAGCGATAATTTTTTCCTCTTTCGAAATCAATAGTTTATTGTACGAAAGGATTTACAAATAATGATTCAAGTTTCTTATGATGAAATATATTTAACCGAAGATCCTTTTAAATTTAGATTTAAATAACATAAATATACTTTCAGAAATCTTGAAATATTGTCTAATTTAATTTAGTCTCAGACGACTTCGACCAGTGTGTTCCAATAATTCCATCACGAAAGATGTGAAAATCCGTCCCTATATGTCGATTGTAGTGCCGACTGCTATCTCTGCGTACGAGACATGGAAAAGCACAGCTAGCATCATCATAAAACTGGACGTCTTACATAGGCAATGCGCTCGTGTTATACTTGGAATATTGTGGTGGGACTACATCGCCAATAAGGAGGTCATGCGGTGATGAGGGCTATGGAGTGTGAATATTTGTGCGTATGTATGTGTGTATGTGTGTCAGTGAGAAGGTGTGTGTGTGGAGTATATGTGTAGTGTATGTGTGTTTGGGAGAAAGTTTTTTTTTTCTGACGGTAGAACGTTTATGTTTATCATTCTGTTATCAATTTTTTCCTCCATCCTATAAAATAACAGATCCCTTCTCCCCAATAATTATAGTATTGGTTTCCGATTTTTCAGCAATAGTTCAGCAAAATTGTTGGAATTTAAAAGCTTCCAATTTTCTTTCTTTAAATATAAAATCTAATAGTAAACTTAGAAACATATAATCTACATATGTATTCGTCTGACGGTGATTACATCCTATGGACAAAAACAAACACATATTTATTTGTATAATACTCTTAAGATTATGCATGTATGCATACATAACTAGATGCCTGTCTCTATACGTACATATATACACATCCGTACATGAATAGTGAAAGTATATATGCGTATGTTTATGTGGATATGTGTATGTGCTTATACATGTATACGTATGTATTCATATATATATATATATATATATATATATATATATATGTGGGGGGGGGAGAATTTACGAAAAAAAAAACAGACGAGTACAGGTGGTGTAAACAACAAAAGGATGTATTAGTTTAACGCTCGGGAATAGAGAAAGTCTTTAACGTTTCGAGCTACGCTCTTCAACAGATAGAAATAAGGAGAAAATAATTTAAATGTCGTGGTCAGCGATCTATCATGGCGACTGTATATATATATATATGAATTAGGGTACCAAATCTACCAGCTTTGCTAGAAATAGCAGTCAACTTCCCAAAGCCACATATTTCTCATTATAAATAAACACACGTGGTTAATGCAGCAAATATAAGAAATAAAAGATATAATATATAAGCAGCTGTCTTTCGCGATAAATGGAGTTACTTTTTATATTTCATTTCATTTTATTTTCTCCCCCAACAAAAATATCAAATCAGTTCAGTTGTGCTTTCATTTATGTCCTAACAGTATCGTTTTCATCCACGTGTTTCAGTTTCCATTGCTGTATATTTCTTACACCACTTCCAGATTATCTTACCGAATAAATCGTGCCCCATGGATTTAGTAAAGCATTTCAAAATCCTGATCTTGCATTTGACAATTGATAAAGCTAATGTCTTCGGTTCTTGATTTCCCACGGCCTACATTTGTTGTCAGCAGTTAATTTATGATTTCATATATTTTACACAAATTTTTTTGAAAGGGTACATTGCTTTCGGTATTGGTACGCACAGAAGTAGTCATCAATATAATAAATTGCAAAATATTCAGTAAGCCATGCCAGGTTTGCAGTGGTTTATTCCTTGAACGCTCTCAGTTTTTTATTATTATTATTATTATTATTATTATTATTATTATTATTATTATTATTATTATTATTAGATAGAGAGGTGAGTTCTTAACTTTTGTATACGATTGCCTCAATCCATCACATGATGGATTGTGGCAATCGTATACAAAAGTTAAGAACTCACCTCTCTATTACATATCTGCAGAGTTACCACTCCTTTATATAAACTATTATTTTTTTTTTTCACGTGGTTTCACGTGCTTTGTTCTATATGGCTTCATACTTCAATCTTTTATTCACCTTCATTCATTTCAAAATAATATCTTTGGTAGCACAATAAACTTTCAAGCACACATCGAAGCGCTAAATGTATGATAGCTTATACATAGTGTTCGTTCGGTAACACTTAGCCGGACAAGTTTGACTTTTTTTGTGAATATCGACAATAATTTTGGCCGCAAGGGTAAGCAACGAAAGAAAATGTTTAGAGACATTTTTCTGGCTTTACGTTCTGAGTACAAATTCCACCGACGTCGATGAAATAACTACCAGTTGAACACTGGGGTCGATGTAATCGGCTAAACCTTCTAAAAAGTTCCAACCCTGTGCTAAAATCAGAAGGTATGTTTTTGTATCTTCTGACAGAGAACGGTCAAATCCTAGGGATCAAAGTGACATACTTATGCCAATAATCTGTTATAGGATTTGTGACCGAAGAATTACTTTTTGATAGGTTTTATACTGCTAGTATTCTAGCCTTTATTCTGGTTTGCCCTTGTTCAACATGTGTGCAGTAACCCTCCTCTAATTCTGTCATCCATTCAACTTGTTTGTTAAGCTTGTCATTTCTTCCCCTAAAGACTTCCAGTAGCTTTCATCTTGTTCTTCTGATGTCATATCTTTTACAGTAATCGTGCTTTTTATGCTAAAGCTACGACAAACTGATTTAGTTCTGTTTGCCAAACACCCTATTCAGCGGTTTTGGTTTATATAACACATTGTTGATTTACATTTTCTTAACCTTTCTGATGAGAAGAGGCTTCTGATGTTTCAGCTCCATAATTTATAGCTTATAAATGCGAGTCTCCAAGCTATTTTCTAATGTGTTTTTTCTTCTTATATTATGTTTACTGGACATTTTAACTGTGCTACACTCCATAACAATGGGAATCTGTTCAATGCCTTTTCACAGCGTTAAGACTTTGATTTTCGAGTTTCTACAAACCTACTCTGTCTCAATTTGTCTTCCTGTATTCAACATCTTTTACTTCTGCTATTTCAAAAGAGTTAATAACACAATTACTGGCAGGTATACAAGGAATATAAGGGCCTCCTTTCAGGTAATTTCCTGTTATTTCTTTGATTAAATCCAGTTCTAGTTGAGAAGGCTCTTTTCGTATATCGGTATTAAATGTCTATTTTCCTTTATTTTCAAGTCTGTATGTTATACTCACGCCAATGTATCATTCTAGTATTACTCCTGAGATCTTGAAATAATTCTCGCATTTATTTGTTTGTTGTTCGTTCAAGCATGACTTGAGCTTTGCATTAATAACCGTTGGACTCCCTCTCACTTTTCTGAATACCGACGGTGGGGGTCTGGTGATGATTGTACGACGTATCGATATTTGGTGTGACGCAAGTATTAAAGGACTTCACTTCGCGATCACGATGCCTCGAGATCGATCCTTCGACAACCTTTTTATATTTTGACTTTAAACACCCAAGATTATTAGGAAAATTGGGTTGACCGAAAATGTACAAAGGACCGGATGATCAAGACGTATTATTCAAGGGGTGAGTGTTGTCGCACATATATGGGTGTATATATATATATATATATATATATATATATATATATATATATATATATATATGTATATATATATATATATATATATATATATGTATATATATATATATATATATATATATATATATATATATAGTGGAGGCGCAATGGCCCAGTGGTTAGGGCAGCGGACTCGCGGTCATAGGATCGTGGTTTCGATTCCCAGACCGGGCGTTGTGAGTGTTTATTGAGCGAAAACACCTAAAAGCCCCACGAGGCTCCGGCAGGGGTTGGGTGGCAAATCCTGCTGTACTCTTCCACCACGACTTTCTCTCACTCTTACTTCCTGTTTCTGTTGTGCCTGTAATTCAAAGGGTCAGCCTTGTCACACTGTGTCACGCTGAATATCCCCGAGAACTACGTTAAGGGTACACGTGTCTGTGGAGTGCTCAGCCACTTGCACGTTAATTTAACGAGCAGGCTGTTCCGTTAATCGGATCAACTGGAACCCTCGTCGTCGTAAGCGACGGAGTGCCCACAACCTAGTATGCGTGCATAGGCCTTTCTCTAGACGTGTGTATGCGGTCATGCACGTAACAAGTTGTGCGTTAGAGCTTTACTAAGCTTGTCTGAAAACGCGTAAGTTGTTGTCTAGATATGTGTGTTTATAGTTAGGGGT
>NC_142953.1:5400819-5405819 GCF_046866305.1 Octopus bimaculoides
ACAAGGCCAGCAATTTAATTTTTTTTTTCGGTTTTTTTTTTAACAGGAGTTTGCTATCTTTTTATATATATATATATATATATATATATATATATATATATATATATATATAATTTTAACATTTTATCATACTACCGACCCCAATACTTCACTAATGATATGGTTAATCGATTGCGAAAAGAAAAAAATATTGGTAATATGTGCCAAAATTACGAACGACGATTGCTCTGAAAAAGACATGGCTTCATGTATAGCAAGGTTTTGTGCTAAGATACTTTGGACTAAAAATTTATTTTCGATATATTTCCAAGGTATTTCTTTCCAAATAAACACACACACACACACACATTTATTATTATTATTATTATTATTATTATGATGATGATGATGATGATGATGAAGGTGTCAAGCTGGCAGCCTCGTTAGCACGCCGGGCAAAATGCTTAGCGCATTTCGTCCGTCTTTACGTTCTGAGTTCAAATTCCGCCGCGGTCGACTTTACCTTTCCTCTTTTCGGGGTCGATAAATCAAGTACCAGTTGTACACTGGGGTCGATGTAATCGATTATCCTCCTCCCTCAAATGTCAAATGATGAGGGGACATCATCATCATCATAAATATATATATATATATATATATATATATATATATATATATATATATATATATATATAAAAGAAGTTTGAAAACGCCAATACATAAAAAATGAATTTTAATTTCAAATTTTGTCAGAGATATTTTTAACATGTTTCGGTTCTTGTGTAGGAAGAGAGTGGTAGTAGTAGTAGTAGTAGTAGTAGTAGCAGCAGCAGCAGCAGCAGCAGTAGTAGTAGTAGTAGTAGTAGTAGTAGTAGTAGTAGTAGTAGTAGTAGTAGTAGTAGTAGTAGTAGTAGTAGTAGAGAAGCAGTGAGTTAGTCTAGCTCGAGAGAAGAACGAAAGAAAAATAGTCATAAATACTTAAGGCAGATAAACAGACAAAGCTACTGTATATTGTCTTAAAGATTAGACCAGGTTTGTTATCTGTATCAACATCATCGCTATTAGCACAATCTATAGACACATTCACGAGCAAACGAACGTACGTAGGCCTACGTCCACGCATGCACACATACGTTCGGATATTCAGAAACGCAATCACACAGACGCTCACATTGGTGTACATTCTTACAGGCACAAAGTGTTGGACATACACACGTATCTACTATCGTACACCATCATCGCTTTTTGACAACATCATTTACATGTCATTAGCACTATCTATACACACACACACACACACACACACACACACACATACACACACATACACACACACTCTCACATACACATACACATACACACAAGCACAAGTTCACTCACACATACACACATTCTTATACCAATAGAAACACACACAAACGCAAACCAAACACGCCAACACACCTTCACACTAACTCACATACACATACCTACACATACACTAGCGCTAGCACATACACCACACACACACACACACACACACACATCAATGCACGTACACACACACACACACACACACACACACACACACCAACACATACCAACACACACATACTAACAGACAAACATTCTCAAACACGCACACATCTACTACCGCACACAATCCACCATCATCATACACATTCCACACAATTACACACACACACACACACACACACACAGCATGCATATGCATACACTCCCAGCATTCTATTATCCCTTTCCACGAAATCCCACCGCCATATACCAACACCCGTCCAACACCTCCTCTGCTCGGATCCACCCGATCCAAACTTACCCGTAACATACCACTAACTTACCAAACTCCAAAATATAAACATCTTATCGCCAATATTACTGTTTCTACCATCGTCCCTTTCTTTCAACACCTTTCTGACTCCAAGGACCACCACTACCAACGCCTCTACCACCACCACCACCACCACCACCATCACCACGACTACTACCAGCACTACTATCGCCAAAGCTACCACCAGCACTACCACCGCCACCACTAACACCACTACCTCTAACACCACAACTAACGCCACCATCACCACTACCACCACCAACACAAACAGTACTAACACCACCACCACCACCACCATCCCCTACCACCATACCCCTACCATCACCACCACACCACCATCCCCCTATATCCCCCTACCATCCCCACTAGCATCCCCACTAGCATCCCCACTAGCATCCCCACTAGCATCCCCTACCACCACTACCATCCCTACCACCACCACCATCCCCTACCACCACCACCATCCCCTACCACCACCACCACCATCCCCTACCACCACCACCACCATCCCCTACCACCCCCACCATGACCAACCGTCACTTTCCTTGCTTCTTCCCTTCAAATACCAATCTTTTAACACAGTAACTAATTGCTGTCGTTATTATTGTTAACGGCGGCGGTAATGGTGGGGTGGGAAGTGATGGTGGTGGTGGCGGCAGTGGTAGTGCTAGAAGTAGTGGTGCTAGTAGTGGTGGTGGTGGTGCTGGTGGTGCTGGTGATACTGCTAGTGGTAGCTCTCGTGATAGTAGTAGCGGTAGTCGTGGTGGTGGTGGTAACAACGTTGGTTGGTAGTGGTGATGGTAATGTTGGTGGTGGTCGTGGTGTTCCTGGTAGTGCTGGTGGTGGTGTTTGTGGTGGTGGTGGTGGTGGTGGTAGTGTTGGGTGGTGGTGGTGGTGGTAGTGGCTGTATGTTGATGTTAACGCTAGTGTTGACATGAACGATAGCAGTGCTGCTGGTGACGGCGACGGTGACGGGGATGATGGCGGCGGTGGTGGGTGTGGTGGTGGGTGTGGTGGTGGGTGTGGTGGTGGGTGTGGTGGTGGGTGTGGTGGTGGGTGTGGTGGTGGGTGTGGTGGTGGGTGTGGTGGTGGGTGTGGTGGTTGTTGTGCTGTTTCTAACGTGCCATACATATAATTTGTTTCGAGTGGAAAGCAAGAACGAAAGACACCACCTATATAAACAAAGCAATTAACGGCCGCAAATTCTTGGACTTTAGGTGACGATCTGTTGAAATACATATCTGTCGAAGACTGCAAGCTGGCAGAAACGTTAGCACGCCGGGCGAAATGCTTAGCGGTATTGCGTCTGTCTTTACGTTCTGAGTTCACATTCCGCCAAGGTCGACTTTTCCCCTGGTGGGGGGAGGCTGGAAGAAAGGACTAGCCGAAATCTTGTAAAGAGTAGCGTATTGGTTGAGACGAGATGTCAGTAGGGGTCGTTGAGAGGGCATTTTGGAGCCTTGCGAAGTACGTCGTATAAGCACATTGGTTTTACCTCCCGTTTCATTAATATATATATATATATATATATATATATATATATATATATATATATAACGTTAGTCAAGTATATAAAAGTTAACGATTCGTCAAAAAGAGACCGATAAAATAAGTACCAGACTTACATAAAAGAAATAAGCACTGGAGTGGATTTCTTCAATTAAAACCTTTCAAGGCAGTGCTCCGGCATGGGCGCAGTCTAATGACCGAAACAAGTAAAAGATAAAAGGTACATAGACTGACTACATCGAGAGAGTTCACAATATATATGCATGTGTGTGTGGCAACCCCAGTTGGCGGTGCTCTAGCATGGCCACAGCCAATAAGCTGAAACTAAGTAAAAATATAGATATATAAAGACTATACTAGCTTTGCGTAAAAGATTTTACTCAGAGATTACACGGGGCCTACAAATATCTCTGTGGAATACTCAACCCCTTATACGTTAATTTAACGAGTAAATACTTCGGTTGATCAAACGATTGAACCGATGCTCATCGTCGATACAGATGGAGTATCATCAGTACTCCCACCATTAAACTTAACACTATGGCCGCTGTACGTTATGACGTGTGTATGTAGCCCCGCGCGCGCACGCGTGTGTATATATTTCTTTCTATTTTCCTTTCTATGCATATATTTATACAAGTTCTGTATTTGTAAGCATTCGGGCCTGTATGCATGTGTGTGTAGATATGTGTGTGTAAGCATGTATGTATGTGTGTGTAAGCTTCCGTCACAATGATATCAAGATGGCGGCCGTTTATTTATTTTCTCTGAAGTTTAAACACGTGTAGCTATGTTGGTGTTTACATGTCGTAGGTGTGGCGCAGTTTGCTGTTGTTGAACTGAAGCACGCATTCCGCCATTAGACGTCGAGTTTTTGTGTGCAACAAACACTTACACACACAGACAAACACACACGTATATTCACTCACTAACACACACATACACATTCACCTACACAGACTCACATGTTACATCTATGTTGAAAACACTACTGCACAATTATTCATATATATATATATACTACACTTCAAGTACTGTTTTCTCTTTTTTCAGCACATCACACTCTTTACCACTTCATACTAAAAATATCCGCCTTTGGATATAATAATAGATTATTTTATTTTTTCTGTCTCCGATGAAGGGAAGTACTGGATCTTCCCAGAAACAGCTGTAAGACTCTATCCATAAAATACTTCTCCAACCTTACCATTGCTCTCTTTATCTTTTTATTTTTATATATTTACATATATATATATATATATATATATATATATACGCTCACACAATTTCATTTCCTCTCATGCATCCAGTCATATATACTATATATAAACACACATGCATTCTTACAACCACAACCACACACATACATTCTTACAACCACAACCACACACATACACTCTCTCTCTCCCTCCCTCTCTCCATCAAACACATACATGTATTCTTATTTCTATTATTCATTTAACTGCGGCTGTGCTGTAGCACCGCCTTTAGTCGAACGAATCGACCCCAGGACTTATTCTTTGTAAGCCTAGAACTTATTCTATCCGTCACTTAACGATTCGTCTAAAAGAGACCAGTCAAGCGATGAGTGGGGAGACAAACACAGACACACAAACATATACATACATACAACCTTCCAAATTCTTTTTAAAGTTTTAGAAAACCTGAAGGATCATTGCAATAA